>NC_135551.1:13041002-13213502 GCF_964340395.1 Glandiceps talaboti | reverse complement strand
TGGACTCAAAAGAGAACTTGGTGAAATAACTACCGGATCTACTCATTCCTTCATTACCCACGGTCCGTTTACTTCCACTCAAGGGGAAAGGTGTGTTGTTTGATAGCTTGTTCTCTTTCAACATAAAATAGTATTATGCTATATATTACCACAATGTTGCTACTAATAAGCACAGATGACACATGAAACCTTTCAACACAAAATAAGGCGTATGTATTCTGGTCATCCTACATCACAACAGCGTGCAACTACGTCATCAGTTGTGTGGTACTTGAAATATGAGTAAACGTCCTCAATGGCAATTAGTTCACTTATACCTCTCTTAACTCAAGCTTTGACATGTATACCCATATTGTTCTGCGAATAAACCGTCATGATAAAGAGGTTTTGTAAATAATCATCTTCGACTTGTAATTACAGGTCCACACTGTTGCTATTATTTTCATAACATACTTATCATACCCAGAACACCGAATTGCATTGGATTTCATTTCTATTTTTCTAGATGCACCAATAAGTGAACAATCAGAAGACCGGAACCATAAAATCTACAGAGGCCACGTTCAAACTATTTAGAGACATTATCTGCGAATTCATAGTTGTATTGTATTGGTGATGGTAATCTATTTATTCTTTAAAACAAATTGATTATGTAATTTATATTGTCTTATTGTTAGTTGAATTAAATCTATAATTTCGGTTTTCGGTATTAATAAAATTATCATCATTAAAAGCAAAATTAAGTTGTGATTGCCCATTAATTTGAAGATCGTAAATGTTGTGTGATACTGTTTGACTTTCCATAAATACTTTCCTATAACGATATCTAGATTAACTATTAAAATACACTTATATCTTTAGGATTTCAAGCTGATTAAGTTTAGGTTTGAAGAAAGGTGATATTAAAATGTTGAAATCAAACATGGTGAACGAAAACAAAGATATACAGTAACTGTAGAAAGTGCTTGCTGAAATTTGATGAAAAGGATACACAACAGGGATGTGATTCACTCAATTATTAAGCTAATTTTCACTGATATATTATTGAATCATCCGTGTAATGTGAGAAGCCAGTATGCTTAGAATATTCAATAGTATTCGAGGAGTAGTGATCATGAGTCATTGATCAGTCAGTCAGGCAAACAGACGGACTAACGGACGAATGGACATACATACATACATACATACATACATACATACATACATACACACACACACACCATATATACATACATACAGTCAAAGTCCGACAGACAGACAGACAGACAGACAGACAGACAGACAGACAGACACATGAAAACGGAGACCCCACGCGATAATGTAGACCTACATACCAGAATCGGGTCATGTCCCCTTCCTAATACAGTTTTGTATGCCGATCTTAGCAAGGTCCCATCCTCAACAACATTGCCATTGGTTGTCATAAGCCTAGAAGATGATACCGGTCGAGAACGAAGTAGATAGAAATTCAAATGAGGTCGACACAATAGACTTGATCTTGAATACTAATGAAGTCCGTAACAAACAGCACAGCCCAGATTTGTGTTTGTATTTCCATGAAGTGATATTGTTATACGTTCTGATTGCACTCATGGCTTCATACACAGACTTACACTCACGACGTGTTTACATTGCTTGGTCACGTGTACGCTGCCACCAGGCTTTAATACCACACATGGAGTGGTGTGTTCAAATACAAAAGTGATTACACATCAATTGTTGTTGCACCTGGGAGACAAAGTTAGCCCTAGCTGGGCCTCGCACTAAAAAAAACATAGATAAAAAACCTTCCCACGGGAAAATATAGCTGTTGAAAAGCGTAGGCCCTACCTTTCAATGGCTTAAACCTGCCTAATAAGTACACACGCATAAAACATATGCACGATCTGTTGCTCTGTACCTAAAAGGTAATCGTGAAAAAGAAGACTTGCCTAAAATGCACACACAAACCATCAAGAAACAAAAAGTTGATGGTCGTTCCTTGGTGAACGCGAAAGATAGAAGTGCTCAATGACTTCTCATTTACTTTACAGCTCTCTACAAGAGCGCCATCAACGTGCCACAAGAACATTAATTTCTGTTTATACATTGTAACTCCAGAAATTACATGTTCTGATTGCACTCATGGCTTTATACACAAACATACACCCAAAAGCTGTGTACGTCGCTTGGTAACGCTACCACCAGGCTGTAATATCGCACATTGACCCGCAAAGGGAAAGGGAGTGGGTTCGATACCTAAACTTTCAGAAACTGTTAACATATTTATCTATGTCTTACTATTAATGTAGGTGTCCTTGGCAATGTCTGATTTCCACCTACCATGCTTCCTAATAATAAGGTGACAATGATCACCAATACCAGCGTTTGCTGCTGTAGAAGCACCTTCTATTCTGAAGGAATGTGTCCCAAATGTTGACGAATTTGGGACCACTAGCCCGACTTTCTCCCTTCCGATTTCTCTTACACGTGTGTAACGTATCTCTTTGTTTGCATGGATGAGACTACATGCACCTTTTGAAACGAACAGAGGTTTAAATATAAACATGTCTGGTTTTCCCTTGGTATCAATGAGAGAAATATACTGCTGCAATTTCACTACTGGACAAGTGTGTGTTCCCTAGGTCTAGAAATGTGAACCGTGCTCCCCGGCCTATAGTGGTCCATTTTGCTCTTCCTAATTACAATATAATATAGGAAGGTAAAAACTATGAAAAGTAATGTCCCTATACCTATAGAAACCACATCGCTATACCTAAAGAAGTATCTGAAAGAAAGTCAAATTCAATTGTGATCAACAAATGTAACATGTTAATTTCACTGCGATTAACGTCCCTAGACGTCAAGTGCTTTCCCATACACAGCACTAATGGACTGCTATGGTGGGATAAAGCTTCCCAACGACTAGAATCCGCACTGACGGCATCCCGTGCGGTCACGTCACTCGGCACAGCTACACATTTTGCAATAGCCTGTCACCGAGGTACAGAATTTTCTGATCTGTACTCTGCCCACTATCTTAATATCCAGCCTTATTAAACGCTAGTATTCTAAAGCCCAATGCTTTCCCTACAAAAGGGGATTTTTTGGCTCTCCCCTCAACGAATACAGTCTCGTCTTGGTGCAACTTTATCCAATCTTGCACACAACTGGCAAAATGCAGTCCGTCTGGACATATCCATGGCCAGACATAAGCTGACCTCCAAAGTGAAATAATGATATAGTGCCTATTGCTTTGCAATACTTCATGTATTTCCAAACTTTTCATATCAAACAAATGGGCGGCAACAACAAATTATTATCGTTCCCCAATATTGAGTGAAATCATCCATTGCCTCCGTGTTGGGGCACCAGTACAGTGAATCAAATCGCTCACATTGTGCATTGTAAGAGCAGACAAACCTGTTGACGGTGCGTGGTCCCTATGCGTTATCTAGATAGAGGAGTATACTCCGATTGATGATCGCTGTCGACTACCTTAGTTACTAATGCAATCTGCTTTTTCATTGGCAGTCCTGGGTACCTATTCTGGGATTAATGAAATGGCAGTGTGTGCACAAATTACAATGTATGTATTTGCTGAATGCAATTTTCTGCAGTTCGGCTTTCATACTGCCTTTAGTAATCACACATACCACATTCTGGCAATCTGTAAACCAGTTCACGGTATGACCTCGACTATACCTATTCTACTAAGCAGTATTCTGTAAACTGCTTGCAACTCTCCCCACGTCGAACTCTTACCTGCTTCGTTTCGCTTTACCATGGGCAATACAACCATCGTATTCTATGACATATCTGCCATATGCTTGATGCACCAGCATAAACAACCCCTGTTACCTTTTCGGTATGCCACACTGGCAGTTCATTAAGTTTTGTAGCATTGTCTTTCTAAAAATGTAACTCATGTTTTGCCTCCGGTCTCACCTAAACCTGGCTATTCCAGGAACTACGTGTGTTTAGTGCAAAATACAAGTGTCGTGTCATAAGCATCTTGCCAACGCCTGGTCTCATAGAAATAATCCAACAATCTTGGCCAACTGTTTTGCGTGTACAAGATGTACTCTACTGTTTCTTGTAGAATCCATGTGAGCCAGCAGAGTGTCAGTTGCCTTAAACAACTTCTGTAATCGCAAATTAGGAATAAAAATCTAACCCTCGACTAAGTTAATCAAAGTGCCTATCCATAGTCTTTCGTTTACTGGCACCCAGACACTCTTGTTTTCGTTAGTAGTGAACCCGAATTTCTCTAGATCACTTTTCACTGCTAGTGCTGAATTCAAATCTGATTCAAAAGATCTTCCTGCACCTAGCCCGTCGTCAAGGAAAATTACCACTGACTATTACCTTCTCCCCTCCCCTTTCCGATCAGTAATTTGATGAAAATGTATGGGCCCGTTGACAACTCAAAAGGTAAAACGCAAAACATAAATTATTTTCTCGTTATAATTCCAAGAAAAGCCCAATAATTTCCTGTGGTCTGGAAACATTTCTATGTGATGGTAGTTTGACTTTATGTCAAACTTAAACATAAAATCTCCCGTGCTACATTTCTTTTGCTGTACCCACATCTTCGCAACGAAAGGATTGTTTAGGGTGACCTTTTTCGTTTTGTTTCTCATCTCCAGTGGATTAATCATGCGGGGCGGGCGGGCGAAATAAAAAAAAAGGGGGGGGGCAAGGCAAAAAATCTGTATTTTTTCAGTTCTATTCTCTGTCCTTTCTGTCCTGTCAGTCTCTCTACACCTTTTCTCTTCTCATTATTGAATTCCTTGTTACAGGTCTCTTTCCTTCATTTGAACAAGGTTGACAAGTCCGTAGAACAAACTTTGAAAGAAGATGAATACTTATCATCCTGATGGCTGTACATCTGTTGCCATGAACTATTGTATGATTTTATCAGGAGTACTAATACATTCGTCCTATTAATCAAAGTGGCATTGTCATCGCTAACAATTTTTTCAAGTTATCCAATTTCAACTTTAGTATGTAACTTTTTTAAACACTTGCGTGATTGTCATCACTATGCTAGAGGAATTTTCATTTATATAAATCATTACTTCTATGAAACATTTTTCTTCAGCATGAACTTGTCAAAATAATCCACCAGATAACATATAAACATTTCCAGAAGTCAGAACTCCTTTGGGATTTACTGTTTAAAAGTAATTAAAAGTAATAAACATCGGAACGTCTTCCAGGGTCATGCATGTCATGGGTCATGAAACGCATTACCATTTCGGAGTCGGTTATTTCCCTATGACACAACTAATTTAAAGCTAAAAACTGGTCAAGAAATTTTTTTTTAGGAATGCAGTATGTACCAATTTTAAGCATAATTTTGAAAATGATAGAAATATTCTGAGCTATTATTACATTGCAGCAAAATGTATCGCACGACTGCATTAATTTCGAGCCCCGTCCTTCATCAAACCTCAACGACCTCAGCCATGAAAGACACATGCTGCTCTGATGTAACAAAGGGGGTGGGGTGGGGGGTTAGATACTGTGGTCTGAGATATTCCATTACACATAGACTATTACCTAACTACATAGGAAATCCATTCATAATAACAGTTCCCAGTAAGCTATTTTTTGAAAATTGGTAGAGTTGTCTTCTCAGACAGAGGGCCCTCTGTCACAGAGGTCGCAGAGCCTTCAGAACTTAGACCCTACATCAGACCCTGAGAGGTTACTTAAAAGATATTTTCCAAATCAATCATTTCGTAAAGTTTAAAGCTATCCTGATGACCTTTTCATCATGTACGACTTAAAACGTCCATGTATGAAAATGTACAGAAACGGCCCGTTCGAAACATTCCTGATAAACTTGACTTTATCACAGTTACTACAAATGATTTTGTAGTAATCGTGACTTTATCGACCAGAGCTGAGACTGCGCCCTCAGCCTACCTCAGAGTGGAAGAATATTTGCTCAGAGCAAAGTAGTGCGCTATATTTATGCGTATTACATTTACTTGTGACCATGTCTACGTAATTCCCTACTGAAAACGTATTTAGAAATAAACTTTAGACTTATTAGCACGTGTATATTAAAGTGTGTTAGAAGAGACAGACGACTACAAAGTTTGACATGCAGTGATACATTCAAAAAAGAGTGTTCGGTCTTGCCATCATGTTGGACGACAGAGTTGAGTGTGTACGTAGTAATGATGGCGAGTTACGGACTATTTTCATGGATACAACCTAGCATCCTAGTTCCTACGCATGCTATACATTTTCTAGCAGTTACGGGGATGCCAGTGCTTTACCTACTTTATAAATATAAGAGTCATTTGGTGTCTGTGTTTAAAGACAGGTCGTTTCTCGTTTATTTGTTTCAGTATTAGCGTAACCTTGAATTGTCCGCCATTTTTGGCATTGCATATCTGTATGTGCACTTCATACCGTGTATTACCATTAGTCGTATCAGTTACGGTAGATGTTTAAACTCACGGTATAATACTCACGGTATAATGCGTTAATTTAGGCAAATGGTGAGTTTGTTCTAGCAAGCTACTAATTAATGCAAAGCTGATAAACTCAGATAAGACATTGATATCAGGTAGGAAATAGAAAAAAAACAGTGAGAGGAAACAGTATTTAAAACTTTATTTGAAATATACAGAAAATAATATTAGAAATCCGGAAAATCGCGAGTACAAAATTGATCATTTGTCCTTTACCCTGTGGTCTCATCTACTCCCTCTGTTTCAATTTGTACATTAATTTTATCAAAGTTGATCTTTTTGCGGCATTTTTTATGTTAACAATAGAACTGTGCGTTGTCACAGTATCTTATATGATGTCAACAGAACTTTCCCTTACGGAGTCAGTATACTTCTTGTGGGATTGACATCAGGGCCTGGCCCTGGACTTAGATAATTTTGATGTCTGCCGTAAAATGAATGTGCCAAAGCGACGCGAGGTGGGAAAATTATTTCGTCATATGTAATTTTGAGGGGCCTATGATGCAAGGTCGTGGCCTCGGCAGAACACTGGTTTAAGAAGCCATGAGGAACGTTTGATGTTCGTTCGAATCTTACAATCTTGTTGTGCTGAACTCTGGGGTCGGTCGGAAATAATTTTTTTTCTGATGTCGGAGCTCCAAATTAGGGTCGGTCGGGAGATGAGAAACAGAAAAATAAAAAGATCCGCCCTTAAAGAGGTGCATATTTATATTTCACAAATTTAAATACGGAATTAACAGGTTAGAGACAAACGGCCGGACGTTGACCTCCTGGATCGCCCCCCCTCCCCCCACATAAGCAAATTTCTAATTTCCCATACAACAAATTCACTATGTTCAATCGCCGACTGATTATTTGAGGTGAGAAGCAGCAATTTGTAACCCTTATGAAATAGCGTGGCCTTTATGCTTTGCCACATTGCTAGGCGTTTCCGCAGACCACCGCTGACTTTTATAACCGGTTGTTTGCCCGGAGTATCCTGGTGACAACACCCTGAGTCAACGGATTTCCCGCCAAGTGAAAAAGTACAGTTTTCGAAAACTACCGTTTGCTCAAAAAAGGTGCATCGAAAATCTCCCTACCGGCAGTATTGATATCGACTATACCATCGGCATTCCGCTCTGTAATGGCCTGGTTTGCTGCAACCAAAGCAAAGTCCGGTCCTCTGTCTTTTAGGTAAAGACTGGGTGTCTCCGTTATCATTTGAGTGTGTATCGCCAACTGCTCTTCTTTTCTGCTTCTGTTTTTCTTTAATTTGTTGTTGCGTCGGCTTCCTCGCCCCCTAATTTATTTCGGGCTGAATCGAACTTCTTTCCTTTCACGTTGGCCTTCGCTTCCTTTAATACGTCATGCACTTTCAGATTGTGTTTGTATTGGTCCTCGTTTGACTTCTTTTTAAAAGTGGGCATTTCAGCATGCTTGAGCCTCTTCATTTCGGCAAGATATTACTGAAAGACATCCTCCTGAGCTGCTTGTAGTTCGTCCCTCAGGTTCTGCATCTTCTCCGATATTAGCTGGTTAATTGATTCTAGCAACTGGTGGTTATTCGCTTGGGTAATGATGTTGATGTCGAGCAGCGGCGGGTTTGCCTCATTCTACGTCATCGTCATAAGAGGTATCGATGATCTGAAGTTAGACTTTCGGATCGCTTAAAACACGCAAAGACGGAAAGTCGATAGTCGTACGATTCCTTGGTGACAGGGCTTAGACTGTCCTCAATGACCTCTCCTTTACTTTACATCTCCCTACAAGAGCGCCTTCAATGTGCCTCAAGCACATTACTTTCTGTCTATACGTTGTAACTCTTGAAATTACATCATTTTGGACAGGAACTCACTATGATTGCCCAAAAACTAAACTTTGACCAAGCAGCACGACAGGTACCAGCAAAAAATCAGAAGTGTTCAGCTTTGATTTCAAGGTGTTGTCATTGCAGCAGAGACCTCATATTGTGGATTTTTGTCAACATATGTTTAATGTTACACGCATCCTCCACCGTCATTGTATTGTTCGGATAGATGCTGTTCGAAGGCAGTGAGTGAACGAACGGAAATGCATGCAGTGGACATCATCCAGAGCACAAACTAGCCTTTCTCATAGTTTATCCATGTAAAAAAATGGCAAATCTCACGAACATGCATCCAGGTAGGTGACATTATTTTCTCTTTTCACATTCTGAGACAAAATAAGAATGTCATGTTGGAATAGTTACCCAGCTTAATCTAGTATAATGGAGCGATATCCATTCTAAAGTATGTAGAGGAATATTTGTAGAAAAAACAGTTAAACCTTTCTTAGCCGCATCTGGGACATTTTCTAGAAACCAAAGATATATTGACCAAATCGTGACCAATTTATTATAAATGTTAACGGTATTTGTTTATTGGTGGTCAATATCATCTGTGGTGGAATATGTTAATTTTGAACGAAAGCTGTTACCATGTTACTAATGTACTAGTTATAATTGGAATGTCATTTTCCGATCAGACAACCTCAACATGTATACGGTGTACGATATTACAAGTAAGTTGTTGAACATAATAAAAACATTTTATCAAAAATGCATTTAGATAAACATTAGGCATATTTGATTTATTTTTCGTTGGACAATTATATACCACAAGATGAACATATTTGCAGAATGGACAAGACTCGCTCACTTATTTGAATCTAATATTTGAAAGGTACAGAAAAAGGTTAGGTAAATCATGTACTCGACCAAACTATATTCACTTCCCCTTGTATACATTTAAATATGAAATGCAACCCGATTATATATATATATAAGTTGTGTTGGTGTTATGCGACTAAATGACGTCATTGTATAAAACTCATCCTTCCTTCCAATTGCCAAAGATTACCTGAATTGACATTTCAAAAGTTGTCATCGGTACTCCAGTATTTCTGATCCAATTGGTTAGTCACGTCTGCATATAGCAACCATATAACAACTGAAAATAAGGAAACCAGTAGAATTTACTTCCGGGTGTGGCCTCGAGGAGATAATGGGATGGGTGCGAACGAAGTGGCGATAAGGAGTTTGGGGAAGGGGTACACAAGATCGGAGACGTAAACTATTTTGATGTGTTATAAACACATAAAAAATACCCCGTGACCCTACTAAAACCACCCTTTAAAGAAGGTGAAAATGAATATACTTGTTGCCATCGATACCACAAACGACTGGTAATTCAGTTCTTGTGTTGGTATGCAACAGACCCGTGCAATGTGAGTATAATATACATAACAATTCAAACAACCCTGTCTTTGTTTTGACATATGTCATCTGTTCCGTTTGGAATAAAACCATACACAATCACAATAGGAGCAGTGTGATATAATTCCTTGAATAACCAGAAAACACCTGTACATATGAATAGGAATAATGCATACGCCTTAATTCTATTGATAAGTGCTCCTGACGTAATGAACTGAAAGCAAAATTGATTTCTCTTGCGTATTGGAAACATAGCCCCCCCCCCCCCCCCCGATTGAAGATAAAAGAAAGGTTGGCTATGCATCTCAATTGGTATAGGTTAAAGTTCAATATGTTTTCCTCTTGCAGAGTCCGTTTCTACTTATAAAGAAATCTCTTATACTCTATGTAGTCGATTGCCTCTTTTCCATGTAAGACAAATATTGTACAGTGCAATTCTACATTTTACATTTGTAACATATGCAGCGAACGGTAGGGAGGGTTACACAACCAATGTTTGGAGCACTTGGAAGGGGCGGGGGTCTACCAAACAAAACTGACAACCATTTTCTTCTCAGTCTCATTCGTTTACAAGAGACACTGATTCAGTCATGTTTGACCTTTACTCGATGGCATGGCAATAGATTAAATAAACATAACCAAAACAAAATATACCATATATAACCTGAATGCCTCCCATAAGGGCAAAAGTAACACGCCAGAAATTTTAATCCTACTCACATTGATGGAGTGCAAAATTCTGAGCTGCAGCTATATCATGCATGATGTACACCATTTTTGGAAAACTAATTGATATATAAAACTGTGAAATTTGAAGCTTGCATACTTAATATATTAATCAATCTGATTAAAATCCGATGTGGTGAAAGCGGCTAGATGTCCTTATTTACCTCTATTCATCGTGTTGTGACGTTTGTTTTGTTCGGAGTGATCGCCGCCTTCCCACTCCGAACAAAACAAACGTCACAACACGTTGAATAGAGGTAAATAAGGACATCTAGCCGCTTTCACCACATCGGATTTTAATCAGATTGTATATTAATATACTTTAAATACTAATGATGTACTTAACAAACAGAACAGCCAGGTTTTATGTTTGGGTTCCATGAAACGCAATTTGAAATTGTAGTAACATTTTGCACAGATACTCATTATGATTGCTTAAAAAGCAATATTACGAAACTTCGACTAAACAAACAACTGGTATCAGGAAAAGCAGTCATCGACAATGACTCAGCCCCGCAATGGATGTTTACCGATAATTACCACCAGTCATAGTAGTGTGACGTATTAGATTGTATGAAATACAGTGCCAATAGCATTGTAACACAACAGTTACTGTAAAGTCGATTGAATGTTTGCATACATATTGTGAATGTTTATTTATTTGTCTATTAATGCCTGTTGTTATCTTTGCAATATAAGTGATCATTTTGCTGTTTATATGGGTGTGGTCTTGTTGCTAGGCACATTTACATACATTTTATGAATGTTTATTCAATTATCTATTAATACATATAGTTATCTTTGCAATATACCTGATCACTTGACTGTTGCTATGGGCGTGGTCATGTTGCTAGGTACATTTACATAGCTACTTGAATGTTTATTCAATTGTCTATTAATTATTGTTATCTTTGCGATATGCATAATCATTTATCTGTTGCTATGGGCGTGGTCTTGTTGCTAGGTACATTTGCATACATTTATGGAATGTTTGTTCACTTGTCTAAAATCTCTGTTGTTATCTTTGTGAAAAACACCACCGTTTGGCTGTTGCTATATGGGCGTGGTCATATTTCCATACGTTACTCACTTTCCTACCTCACAATGTTGTTATTTGATCAAAAATACACAACCATTTGGTTGTTGCTATGGGCGTGGTCATTGTTGCTAGGGCCAAAATGTTTTACAGAAAATATGCAAAATAACACTTCTAGTAACATCTCATCAAGTTTTACTGTCATTGACAAAGTACTTTCTGAGCTTTAAGTTTTTGACCAAAATTCCCATTTGTTACACTACCAAACAAGAAACATTTTAGCCTTAATTTGCATATCCCTTATGAAATCATCATGTCATGAACAAATCTAAATCAACATGCCCCTAAGAACATTCTCATTTGAACATTGAACATTTAATTCTGCTGTGCTAAAAACAATGTTTCCTAGCAACCTCACACATAGGTTAATCTTCATGCAATTGACATTGAGATGTGAAGTAGTCCATAAAAGATTTAATGATTTTTTCTTTGTAAGGAAGAGATGTATGTCATCTTTTTCTCCAAAACGGCCAAGTCAATTCAAACGAAATTTAGCACAACTGTTCCATTGTGTAATGGCAAGAACTGGTTAAGTTTTGGTAAAAATCCCAATAATATTAATGAGCAATTTGCGTAATTAATCACTCGATCGTCTGGATGAAAATGCACTTTGTTTCAAAAGTGCACACCAACATCAATGTAAGGTAAACCTGGAAGCTACGGAATGGATACACGCTGTCATTCTACACTGAGAAAGACTCTGTTGTCAGGGGTTTTAAGTGTTTGTATTGATATTTTAGTTGAATCTGAAGATTACTACATCAAAGCAAGGAGGTGAGCACTGAAAAATACACATCATCTGTAAGCTTTGTTTGAAAAAATATACAGTCATGAACATCTGCTCACTTCACACCTTTTACTCATGTATACGATTTGGAGCTGATGCATCTGTCAATCTTGATCGAAGCAAGAATGTATACACTTTTACCCAGTGATGAAGTAGAGCAATAATACCTTATCACTTCACTGTATTAAAGTTGTTCAACTGTTACGATGCATACCATGAAGTGTGTAAACTTTCTGATGCATAATGGCAATGTTATGCGAGTTTCAATTTCGTTTATTATTTGCTATGGAAACGGGTGTACATATCCCTGGGTATGTAGGGGGTCAGGAAAGCAGATGCAGTCAAGGATGGCAAACTTTCCTGGCATTTGAACAATGTTTTTGACAACTAACTTTCACTGGGATTTGAAAAAATCACAGATGTAGAGCTACATTTCTTGCATAAATCATGAAATTGCAAGACTCCCCTAACTGAAGGCATTCAGTTTAAATCTGGTATTACATCAAGAACATTTCATTTCTAAGCTCAGTTAAGTATCTACACACATCACAAATCACGTTTTTGACCCAAAACACACATCTCTAATGCAATCATTCTCATTTGAACAATTTCTTTTCTACACACCCGAAGTAATGTCCCTATCAACTATCATGGCAATTGGATATATATGGGGTAGTTCATTAGTCTTGTCTTAGAACTTGTTTACATGGCTCATGACATAATAACAAATCAAATGGCTCTACATCGACTAAATTACATCATATCCCAAAACAAATTATCGGGCATATGTACGTCATAGTTCGTTATCTATTTACCAAGTTTAATTTGAAGGAACTCAGTCAAGTACTATTTAAGAATTGGATCCGGACGCATGGATGGAGGCAGACATGCACGAATGGATGCACAGATGGATGCATGGACAGACGAACAGACGGAGCCCTATCTATAAGTCTCCATTCCGGAGTACATCAGATTTCAAGGTGTTGGAATTGCAGCAGAGTCCTCATCTTGTGGATACTTTGATTTTTGTCAACAATGTGTTAGACTCAAATTGCGCATCCTGCACCGATTCATTGCATTGTTTGGATAAACCAAATTTCGGATAAATGACGTTTGGATAGTTGGCGTTCGAGGGAAATGATTGAACGACCGGACATGCAGTGGACATCATCCAGAGCACGAATATGAGCATCCCAAGTTAGATTAGTCGGTCGTAATGTCCTCTTCATAGCATTTTTTTTATTTATTGCATATAAAATACCTCAAAAAGGGCAAATCTCATAAACATGCAAGTAATCTGTTCATGCAATATCGACGTGGTGAAATTTTGCATACTGGTATGTAATATTGTTTTCACTTTTTCACATTCCGAGACAAAAGAATAATGTCACATTGGAATAGTTATCCAGCCTAATCTAGTATAATAGAGCGATAACCATTTTAAGATATGGAGAGTAATATATGGAGAAAAAACTGTTAAACCTTTACTAGCTGCATCTAGGACATTTTCTATATCAAATAACCGAAGATATATTGACCAGACTTGATCAATTACTCATAAATGTTAACTGTATTTCTTTATTGGTGGTTAATATCTGTATTGTAGTGGAATGTGTAAACAAAAGCTCAGTTTTTAATCTGTCACCAAGTTACTAATGTACTAGTTGTAATTGGAGTTTTCGATCAGACAACCACAACATGTTTACGGTGTACCGATATTATGAGTACTTTGTGAAAATAATAAAACATTTTCAACAACATTTAGATATACACCAGACATAATTGATTTATTATTCGTTGGAGAATATACTACAAGATGAACATAGTTGCAGAAAGGACAAGACTCGATCACTCATTCCAATCTAATATTTGAAACATACAGGAAAAGGTTATGCAAATAATGTACTCAACCGAACTATAAGTTTTACTTCCCCTTGCATATATTCAATTATGGGATGCAAAGTGATTAACTTTTGTTGGTGTTGTGCAACTAAATAACGTCATTGTATTAAGCTCATCCTTCCTTCCAATTGCCAAACATCACCTAAATTGACATTTCTTGTATTTAAACAAATACCATACTAAAACCAACATTTAAAAGAAGGTGAAAATGAAAATACCTCTTGCCATCGATACCACAACGTTTGAGAACCGACTGGTAATTCAATTTCTTTTTTGGCATGGAATAGAGTCGTATGTAATGTGAGTATACACAATTCAAACAACCGCATCTTTGTTGTGGCATACATAGATGTCATCTGTTTCCTTTGGAGTAAAACAATACACCATCACAATAAGAGCAGTGTGATTCAATTCACTGCATAACCAGAAAACATCTGTATGTATGTATAGCAATACTGCATACACCTTAATTCTATTGATAAGCGCGCCTGACGTACTGAAAGCAAAATTGATTACACTGAGGTATTGAGGACATATGGCTCCCACCCACTCAAGATCGAAGGGAAAAGATCTGCTAGCTATACATCTCAATTGGTATAGGTTATTAAAGTTCAATACAATCTTTCTTCTTGCAAACTCTGTGTCTACTTGTAAAGAAATCTCTTATAGTCTCTGTAATCGACTGTATATTTTCCAAGTAAGATAATGAATATTGTACAGTGGAATTGTACACTTGCAGCATATGCAGCGAACAGTCGAGAAGATTATATATCTAACATTTAGAGCACTAGGGAGGGGCTACCATTAAAAGAATTGACAACCATTTTCTACTCATTCTCCTTCATTTACAAGAGACACTGATTCGATCAAATATGACCTTTACTCTATAGAATGGCGATGGATTAAATAAACTAAACCCCCCAACAATAGACCAGATTTAACCTGAACGCGTACCGTAAGGGCAAAAGTAACACCAGAGATGTTCATCTTACACACATTGTTGGAGTGAACAATTCTGAGCTGCAGCTATATCATGCATGATATACACCATAATTTGATAATTACTTACATAAAACTGTGAATGTTGAAGCATTGAAAAATCGTTATTTTAATGAACAATTATGGTTATAAGGTACATGAAAAAGCACTTCTCTACCATCAATACATACTAAAGTATCTGTAATTTAAGGCATACATGGCAAAGATATTGCCTAATTATCAAACATTATTATTTATGCAAATAACACATCACAATTAAAATCTAAGTAATTAGCTACAGCAAACACGTTTTATTATTGTTTATGTGTTTACAAAATTATATGAAATTTGAATTTTGTATTCTAACGAGAAAGCCTTGTTACCGAAAATCGTAAACTATGCAAATTTCTCATCCAAGCTAAAAGCTACATCAAAAATACTATAGTAAATTAACGTTGTTACATTTGCTGTATGATGTACCAAAATATATGTGAAGTTTGCATTTTAAGATATGGTTTAATTACCAAAATTCATTGATTCTGTAAATGGCATCACTATCAAAAACAACAAAAATGCACTTCGATGTCATTGATGAATAAACCGACCTTTAGAATTATTAATCAAAATTATATCAATTGTTAAAAGACATATATGAAATGAAATAGCAGTGATAAAACGTTCACTGTTTAGGCGTAAAAAAATATTGTGTGGGTAGGTAGATTTTTTATTTTTTTCCATATGTTAGTGTCTAGCTCAGTTAGTCATCAGATGTACAGCCATTAAATATTGCAAGAACAGTTTTAAATTGTCTTTTTAATTTGGTTTCAGTTTCCGCATCCACTATTTCTTGCGATTTTATTATTTTGTTCAAAAATACTATAACAAAAAGAGTTTAGGGTCGGCGTGAAAAACTAGGTGTGGTAGGGTAACCGGAAACAAGCAACTTTTTTTATTAAGCCTTAGGGAGCCGTCATTTTTTATGGCCCGGGGGGGGGGGGGATCGGAGGAATTGTTCTGTAAAATATGGAAATTCGAGTGCCCCCCCCCCAATCTTCCTCAAAAAAATCAATGACCCCCTCCCTGACATCAGAAATTTGGATGACCCTTCCCCCATGTCCCCATATCATTTACACATGAAGTATCTATACACTTGTATATCATTGCCTACCATTACCAGAAAATGTGAATTTACCAAAGGTTCTAAATGTTAGTGATCTGAACTGATGAACTGATAAAAAATAAAAAAGAGAGATCAAGGTCAAGATTCATACATATGTTAAAAGTAAGTCAAATTCAAATGACACTAAATCACCTCATGAAGGTAATCATATTGTATACATGTGTGGTATATGAACTACAGGCATTCATCACTTGTACTATACATGTGGTGATAACAAGATATTGCGGAGAGGTGCACTTGGTTAGTTACTGCAAAATATGTATTGAGATACTGAGTTACTTACAAAATGGTGACATGGTGGCCATTAATTTTAAAGTGTCATGTGTACTTATTGAAAGCATTCAACCAGGAACCAGCCCTCCTACCACCTCTTGTTACAACCACTGACTCTGTTGAGATTTGAATCATAATGTTACTTTGTTCATGTTCATTTTTACTACATGTACCATCAAGTTCATGGATCACAACATCATCATCATCATCACTATTGTCATCTGTTTCACTTTCAGTTGATAAAGTAGCTTTTTTAACATTGAGGTATCCACATTTGATTTCCTGAGACAGTCTGCCATGATTGCTTTCATTTTATCATCTTTCTTTCCTTTTTTACTTAGATGATGATGATCTAAATATTTTTCGAACTCTTTGACTCTCAGTTGTGAAAGTTTTCCATTCAGGGAAATATATGTTTAAAATGTTTCATATATTTATCACTTGTTATTTATAAAAGTTACATTTATGTATTTCTCATAATTTATATTCAGATGTTGTGTTCATATATAAAGAAATATGGTAAAGAGGTATTTACAGAAGTTTAAAGTGAATGATTTAAAAAAATGGAAAGCTGGGATGTATTGTTTTTACAGTACACTCAGGAGATTTCAAAAACAGACAGGGATTAACATTTTAGATACACTATAGTATTTGAGCTGGCAATCTTGATACTCCAATTCAGTCAACTGCATATGTTTTGATGCAGTTAATTAGTTTCACCTAAACAGTGTAGACAAACACTTGTTTGGCATAAGTGTGCTGTATTGCCTCATCCATTTTTTCAAGGTATTTAAAAAGGCAAATCTTTCAGAAACTGATTAAATATCAACTGCTTCCCAGTATGGTAACAGCTATAAACATATGGTTAAATTTCCTATAGCTGTCTCATGCCATTTCATGCCATTTCTCATTATTGTATCTTACACACGTATTTCAGACATGTCTCCTTTTATTTTACTCCTTGTAAAACACCGACACTGTCTTGTGCTTTGTTTTTGAGCCTTATAACAATTTGAAACCATGTACCCTGTACATGTATACCACAGTTACCATGGTCTTGTCATAATACTAATATTAGCAACTAGACTCTTATACACAGCAAACAAAGTTGTCTATCACTTCGTACTTAATTTAATTTGTCGGCTATTAACCCTTTCAGTACTGAAAACTCTCCCGCCATTTTTAAGGCAAAATTTCTTGTTAGTCTGCAAGTTTTTTCCATATATCAACTTGATTTTAGATTGAGAAATATTACTTCCTGATGATGTAGTAATTTACAAATCGAATATCCGTATTGTTTCATATTCTTCTCCAATACAGAAAGGGTTAAGGGAATCCGCAATAGCAGTGTTTTCTCATTTCTGTGAGATCGTATGCCCAGTATATGTACTGCAACAATTCAATCAGGCCAGATGACATCCTACAAAACTGTGATTCAGGGATTGCATTTTCTATATATTTAGACAATAATGCACACCCTGCCAGCCGATACTGGGCAAAAGCAACCTTTGCATGACATAATTGTGCGAGGCGACAGCCAAGTACATTATGGAGTGCAAAGTTTGCTTGAGTCCATTATGGATTGACAGGGCGTGCATTGTTGTTATTATTTTACAGTTTTGCCAATACCAGTGAATTTGCAGATGGTGAAAAGTAAAATTGAATTAAATTTACACAGGGTTTTGGTGTCGATGTATGTCATCTGCAATAATAGTGTACATTATCAGAAATAATGTTGAGGGATGACGTTGTGTATTTCCTATACCATATTTTTCATTTTTCAGAAATTTTGACAATAAAATTGTATTTGGTGTTACAGTTTACTCACCATTTTCGTGTACAGAAGTTTTGTGAACACATTTTTGAGTAGCCCCCCCCCCCCGGCCATCTCCATTTTTTAAGTGACCCCCCCCCCCTAAATTCCTCCGAACCCCCCCCCCTCCCCCCAGTCCATAAATAATGACGGCTCCCTTATTTGGGTAGAAACAATCAGGCACATGGAATTTGTGAAGAAACTGGCCATTCTGCTTGTTTATAAAGAATGGGCAGCGTTTAATGAATTTATACAATTTGAGTATAGTGTACACAATAGTTAATACAAAAGTGTCTTTGTTTAGGGTGTGTCAAATATGGTTTATTGTTACCTGTTGAGTTATTTCTACGTTCTGTGCATTTTTCCATTAGCGATTTACTTTGTTACCGAGAGCTAGAGAACATATGGCTATTAACAATTTCTAGGCTTTTGTTTTGATTATGCTGATAAGCAAAAATGAACTTTAATAAGAAGCCTCACTGTTGCACGGAACCAATTCATCGCTGGCTGCTTCAAGTGAGTGAACAGTGTGCTATCGTTTTTCTTCCTTATACAGGTAGGTGGTTGTAATATGTGCCAAACCTCCGATCTACTACAGTAACTGTTGTGAAATTTCAAATACCTTTTGAACAAGGTTTTGATAGCACTACAAATTTGATAAGTTTATTCTATTTTTTTTTTAAATATTGAAACAGTTATATGTCAATAGAGTGGAAAATCATACAAAAGGATGAGGAATCAGGTTTTCCAATACATATATCTGTATTTCAATTCCTGTATTCTTATACTCATAACGCCTTTGTAAAGGCTCTGATATAACTTCGTACTGAGCTTTTTGAATGCTCTTCCAGTAATGCAAATTGCTCTTTGAAAGTAGTAATTTAATATGAACGTTTCCATATCTTGTTAAGAATTAATTACTATATATAAGAGTCTCCAAAAGTTCTAATGAGCTTGCCCCCTAGAACATCATCAGATCTACATTGATTACGTTTCAGACGTCGACTCCAAAAGAGGCATGTTTAAAGAGCTTGTTCTCCTCTCTGTCGCCTTTGCGATAGTTTCCTTAAAGGTATGACAACCTACTTTTTTTTACTGATTTATTGAATTTCAGTCATATCACATCACATCACATCACACCACTGCTCTCCGGTGCACGCTTCAATGTCTTTCTTTTGTCGTCTCCAGGTCTTCGTACAGGGTAAAATGTCATTGTTCATGATCACGTTTTTACGGTTCTGCAGAGATTTATAGTTTGCAGTAAGGTAGCCTTGGCCCTGCGCACGACTCAACTTGCACGGCTTTCATTGCGATAATTTCTTTACTTGGTGAATTTACAATACATGATTTGCATTACACAGAAATGTTGCTATTTAAATAGTCACAGTGTTTATAAAGTTTCGTTTTGTTTTCTTTTGGTATCGCCAACATTTAGTACAAACCTTTAAAAATAATCTCTAAAACCTCAGGTGTTGCCAGAGACAAAATGTATAAATGTGTGACATTTTCAGCTTAGTTTCCACGCTTGCATTTCAACAAATGATGTCGTATTTTTTAGCTCGTACACAAACAAGAAGTTTACTTTTAAAATTTATCTTTCTCGATCTCTTTAGCAATTTGATCACGCTTTATAATTATGTGACCTGAGGCAATTTTTTGTCAAAATTTGAGTTGTGTAAGTCAACAGATTTAGTGTGTTGCACGTCCATTGATTTAGTTTGTGTTGTTTCCAAATTGCGTTTTGTCGACAGTATAGGTTTGGGAAGTTGTGATTTGTATTGTCACTTAAATGCCATCAAACATCGTAACATATAAATTTTGCATAATTCCTCAAACTGCAATTTCTGAAATAGAACGCGAAAGCTGACAGTAATTGAAAGCCGGGTGCTGAGAACCCCCTTGGTCACCGTTCAAATCAGGATTTTATCCCGATAATTCTCCAGATGCTTGACTACTAAAAAATAGCCATTCGGTTATTCCATGCGTTTTATTGCATTTAATTCTTTTAATATTGGGAAAGACAATTAAGAAATTGATAATTTGGTAAAGGTTGGGTAATGGTCGCTAAATCATGTATGAATCAGGTATGAATCTCGAAAACTAAACAACCATGCCTAGAAAGCTTCTGACTTCAGAGACGTTGGTTGCAATTGGTGCTGCTGCATTTTTTATTCGCTGTTACTTTCTTTGGATCTGGAGACATTCCTTCAGCAGAAAATATATTACCAAAGTGGAGTAGGTTTAATTTGTTGAATGTGCATTTTCGTTTGTTTAGTATCAGTCCTACTTCACGTAGTCGTTGGAACACACGCCTTAGATTTGCATCGTGTTCGCTTTGATTTGTACCGTACATGTATGCTAATATATCATCGCTGATATTCTTAACACTAGACAAACCTTCTAGTGCTGCATTCTGAAATATTTCCGATGCTGATTTGAGATAATTCAAATTATGATAGCCTTGATTTAGATCTAATTTCGAAAATACTTTCGCATTGTTGATATCGGCGATGATTTCATCCATCCTCGGTGTAATGTGTGGCTCTCGTGCTACAGCTTTGTTTGGTTGTCGCATGTCGACACATATACGAATGTCATCAGGGTTGTGCACTGTAGGAACAGCTACAATTGGACTTATCCATGGAGTCGGGGCCATAAGTTTTCTCTGTGATTCCCGCCTTTTCCATTTCGTCATGTTTCCATTCCATGCGTTTACGAATGTGAAATGGTAAACACCTATGCGGTTGAGCCACTGGTCTCACCGTTTCGTCCATATGCAGTTTGATTTGGTACTTTTTCATTTCTCCCAGTCCTTCGAATAAGTTAGTATACTCACGTATAAGTTTATCAGTCTGTGTTTCTTCTTTCACATGTTTTACAATTTTGATTAAATCGAGACCTTTTGCTGTCTGATAGCTTAGCAAAGATCCACCGATTTCGCCATTGAGTTTGACAACTTGGAATTCCACTCCATGTAGTTTAGCATTTGTCCTCCGAGTTTACGCTCGGATTTTGGCTTTGAATTTTCCGATTGTGTCAAGTGGTTTTGCACTCTTGTATGGATGGATTAATGTATTAGAGAATCGAACATTTACTTCATCTTTCAGTTTCATGAAGTCGTGTTCTGTCGAGGTTAAAGGTAAAAGTTTTACCATTGATAGTGATATCCGCTGTTGGATGTTTGGGTGTGGTCTAAAGTTTTTATTTCAGAGTTGCGATAGCTACCATCGAGATAATAATAATATTATTATTCATTTCTTATAGAGCGCATTACATTAAAACAATCTCAATGCGCTGAACAAAAGTATAAAATTATTCTAAAAAGGTACATTTCCACAAGTATAAATATGATATGAAACAGGATAACAATACAAAGACACGGAATGACAATTAAAAGACGAAAATGTAAAAAAAGTTAAAAGTTAATAGTAATGAGATCTAAAAAGATGACATTTCAATGCAGATTTAAAGCTGTATGAGAAGAACGAAGATATGATGGCAGGGCATTCCAAAGGCGTGGGCCGCAAATAGAGAAGGCCCAATCATCATAGTATGCAGTGTTCCCTGTCGGTTGATGCAAATTCACCACGCCACCGGATTGCGACCGAAGGGAACGACGGGTGGATCAAATCATTAATAAATCGCCTGGATATGAAGGCCCACACCCATTAAGAACTTTAAAAACAATACAGAGTACTTTGAATTCAATGCGCTTCTGAATAGGTAACCAGTGTAATGAATGAAGAACTGGGGTAATATGATCAATTTTTTTCCTTCTAACGACAAGTCTTGCTGTTGAATTCTGAATAATTTTGAGCTTACGAATTTGTTGAAGTGGGAGACCATATAGTAAACTGTTGCAATAATCTAAATGTGATGTAATAAAAGCATGAATTGGTTTTTCAGTACAACTTTGATCAAGAAGATTGCATGAGAGGCAGCTTTACAAATATTATTAACATGATCAGACATAGTAGCCGCCGAATCCATGGCGACACCGAGATTGCGAACAACATTAGATGGCTGTACATCGACATCGCCAATCCGTATCTCATACCGGGTTACCGGACCTGCACCACCAAATTTAGAAGAAAAATGCACAATTTCTGTTTTACCGTCGTTAAGATAAGAGCATATTATCACGCATCCACTGTCTAACTTCACTAGTGCATGACTCAATCACTGAAGTCTGAACCCGGTCACCCTCACACGTGAGATACAGTTCGGAATCGTCCGCATACATGACACAATTTAAACCATGACGGATTATGATATCCCCCAAGGGGGCTGTGTAAAGCGTGAACAAAACAGGTCCGAGGACGGAGCCTTGGAGGACAACACAATCGAGAGACTTTGCCTTTGACACGATTGCTCCAACACTCACAGATTAGAATCGACCAATCAAATAGGAACGAAACCATATCAAGGCTGAGCCCTTGATGCCAAATCTATTACGCAATCTGTGTAATAAATTGTCATGATCAATCGTGTCCAAGGCAGCAGAAAGATCAAGAAAAATCAATATTACATCTTTACGTTTATCAATTGCAAGGGAGCCTAATATATCATTTTGGACTCTTAGAAGGGCCGTTTCAGTGCTATAACTCGCTCGATAAGCCGACTTGTATTTCGCGAATAAATTGTTGTCAGATAAATATGAATTCAATTGAATTGAAACAATGCGTTCTAGGCTTGGAAAGAAAAGGAAGATTGGATACCTGGCGGTAATTCTTGAGGATGTATGTGACAAAGTTTGCTTCCTTTAGTAACGGTCGAACTACAGCTGATGATTAACATGATATCTGATTAACAGGACGACGGAAATTCGCCTGGGATCAGTGAGCTGTTGATAATTTGACAAACAACAGGTGCAATCTGTACGCTGCATTTCTTTAATAGTGTGGTTGGAAATGGGTCAGGTCGACAAGACTTTTGAGGCAGTGTGTTAAAGTTTTGACACATAATCTATCGTGACTGGTGTGAAAACGTAAAAAGAGCAGCATAAATTAACATTATATGTGTCGAAAAGTGTTGCTACTGGTAAACTTTCTCTCAATTTTGCAATCTTAGAACAGAAAAAGTTAACAAATGTGTCAGGTAAATTACAGATATTCAAGTCAGGAAGAAATTCAGTATTAACTTTTTTACCACCTATGATATCGTCGATTACATTGAAAAGGGATCTCTGATCAGCACCTGTCAATACGATCACGAAGATAGTTCGTGTGTGCCTCGTGTACTTTAGAAAAAATAGGCACAATGAGAAGATCGAAAGATATCTTTGTGAACAGCACGTCGAGTTTTTTGCCACAGTCGCTCTAGGCGACGAAGATTTTTTCTATCTGTCATAAATTGCGCAGTGAACCAAGGGACCCGTTCCTTCTCAATGTGAACTTTAGTTATAGGGGGTTCAAATTCATTCAAGATAGATGTCAAAGTGTGGTTATAGTTAGCTGCAAGTTCATTCACATGATCAGAATCAGAAATCTGAAAACAAAGATGACACTCTATCTTGGAGGTCCTCGATGTTCAGATGATTCAATCTCCTGCATGTGCGAGTGACTCTCAAAGCATCAGGTCTATTAAGTAGAATGTCAAAATGTAGCGATGCATGATCTGATGGTAACAGCCAGTCACTGGTGAAATTGTGAACGCACACGTCCGATGTTCTGGTTATAATGAGATCCAGTGTGTGTCCTTTATCATGTGTCGGAAACTTAACATGTTGCTCCAAACCAAAAGAGTGTAAATGTCGTTAAAATGTGTGGCAAGATTTTTGCAAGGGTCATCGGTATGTATGTTAAAATCCAAGCAATAACAAGATGGCCTCTTGCGTGAGTGATGCCTTAAATAACGGTTGCAAATTCATCAAGAAAATCCGTTACTGTCCACTTACAGCTTTTATGCGAATACGGAGGTCGATAAATGACAATCAGACGAATTATCGATGATGCAAGATTCATATTTCCATGTAGTACCTCAAAGGTCTTGAAGGAGGATGTTTTGTTCACACTAAACTTGAGATTTTTCTTGGCAATGACAGCAACACCACCTCCGGATCCCTCCGTACGTAAGTTTGTACATGTGTGTATGTATGTATGTATGTATGTATGTATGTATGTAGGTTTAAAGACACTGATCTGAAACCTAAACTGTTTGATGGCCATATGAAAACCGTCGAACATCACTATAACCGACCAGACATTATTATCATCGATATACAGAACAAACATGCAACATTATTTGAAGTGTCAATACCCTTTGATGCACATATTCCATTGTGTTTTCAGAAGAAGTTCAACAAATATTTTCCAATCTCATTAGAAATAAACACCACAGGCTTTCGTTCAGAAATAATAGTTACTGTCATAGGAAGTCTGGGAAATATATATCATAAGGTCACAAGTGGTTTGGTCAAAGCTGGTTTGAATAGAAGTAATTCCAAATTTATTACCAAATACTGTAGTGTAAGCTCGATAATAGGTTTTTACAAAATAGCGAGAATGAGATTTAGCCTGTACCATAACAACTAGATATCAAGTAAACGTTTGTCATAGGCGACCAAGAGAAAGTCGTTCACTAGTCACTATGATTTCCTGCAAGGTAAACGAATTATGTAAGAACTTAACCTGTACATGCTATGTTCATTCATTAAGTTGGAAATAAAAGAATTCCGTGTGTATGTATGTATGTATGTATGTATGTATGTATGTATGTATGTATGTATGTATGTATGTATGTATGTATGTATGTATGTATACACTGTGTTTATGTACATGTATTTTTACATGTATTTTTACATAAAAATGCAATCCTTCATGTTCGAGTGCAATTCTCAAGACATCAACGTAAATGGGGTGTTTCTGAATGCTAGAAGAAGTAAGCATGACGTCGTTGTTACTTAAGTCATAACAGGACAGGTTCTGATAACTAACACTACTTGTAACTGTCCCTCAACTGTATAATGCTGAATGTTATTTGCATAGTAAGTGTCATGTATTTACCGTTTTAAACAAGTAATGTTTCTTCTTCTATTACATGGTAAGGAATCTCCTATCAATGAAAGGCAAGAAGCTGGTATGTTGCACAATATCCTTATAAATATAAATATCACTAAGTGTCTTTATCCCAAATAGTGCGCAAAACATTTGATTGATTGTTATGTACATGTATACCACAAACAACCCAGCCATGGGCAGTTTTGTGCATGACCCAATTTATCAAAGATGAAATATCTCCTAAGTTCCTAAATGTCAGTTTATTTACTTCTAAAAATAGCAAGGATGAGTTATTTTTCTTTAGACCGTTAAATCAGTATCAATAAAGAACATCCTTTAAAACCTACAATTTGAACATTTAAAAAAAGTCTGTTTTGTTAGATATAATGACAATATCTACAGTATCCACAAAAGTATTGATTCAACATTTGGTAAACGTAATTGTATGGTGTGATAAAATCATTTACATTGATTTTGGGTCCATACGATTTCCACTTATTACTATACTAGACCTGTACAATGTCTTGGTTTTGATACTTGAATATATGATTATTGATTGTCTCACCAACGAAACAATATGACTGTTACAGCTAATTAAGGCAGCTTTAGTTTTGACCTTCCATAAGGAACGTTATTTACTAGGGATGAAAAGACTGTGTGTGTCTGACTGTCTGTCTGTCTGTCTGTCTGTCTGTGTCAACATTTTCTCAAAGTGGTTTACTTATTTTCTCAATTCAAACTAAATTTGATGCACATATTCTTTAGAATATTAAACATTGGTGATGAAGCTTTTAGTTTTACTCATTTGTATGATTAATGCTTTTCAGTAATTAGGCTGTATCTACATAAGCACTATTCAAATTCAATACAATTTGGTACATAATTCAAACATTACTAATCGTTTACTTTCTATTGCATTCCAACAATTATTGCATATTGCGTGTAGCAACGAAAAACTCAAGAATGTCTTTACAGAAGGCAGTAATTTTAAATCGAGTTACTTTTAGTTTCAGCTTTGGTAAATATTTCCTGACAAATCATGCAGGGTTCTCATTTGAGTGTTGTTTTATGTTCCTCAGGATGTGGGTTTGAATGTTACACTGGAGAGTGTATACCTGAGGCCCAGTTGTGCGATGATATAAATGACTGTCCCAATGGTGAAGATGAAATAATGTCAGATTGCTATGAGACCATAGATTATTATAGTAGTGCTGATGACGTGGATGGTAAGGAATAAACTGTTGGCGTTACAAATTACCATTAGTACATTTATTTCTGATTGTGGCTTTATTCCTTGTTCTCAATTTTAACCAAGATCATTTCAATGCTTCCTCTGCCAAAATAAGCACAAGCTAAATTTTATTTAGTAGATATATTAAATTATATCCCATAGTTGTTTTTCATAAACCAGTGCTCGTTTTATTTCCAAACCTACATATCCCCTCAAGTTGTGTTTTCATTTACGGCAACTAATCTTAATATCATAGTTAGACTGACACTTCTTTATCCAAAAAAATAGCAACTTCAAACAAGCAAATAAATAAATATTATTGTAATGTGACATTGATTGAAACCCTTCAAATTCGATGAAAACACAATTTCCATATAGTTTATATTTCACATACTCAACAGATTTGTAATTTTTCCTTTCATTTCTATTCCGTTTTCATTTCAGAATGCGTATACAATTGTACTAAATTCGCCGGTGGATTCGGCTGCATTGCATCTAATGATTTGTGCAACTACGTCCCAGATTGTAAAGATTGGAGCGATGAATTAAATCCAGTTTATGGATGTCAAGAAATTGGTACGAGCACCCTCATTTATCAAGTCAAATTTATGCTATACTTTACTAGTATTTAACCCATCTAACCACCCTATTCGTTCTGGAGTAAATACACACTGTCACTCCTGACTTTTTACACCCAGTATAAGTAGTTTATATATATATATATATATATATATATATATATATATATATATATATATATATATATATATATATATATATATATATATATATATACGTTTCTATACGTTTATGTATATAAACTTAACTATTTTGGGATAATTGGTAAAAGTGATACATCAGTAACGATTGCATCAAGAAAACTAAATATGCTTAGGTAATTCTGGGGTAAAAACAAAGATTTTACTTGCTTCATTTGTAGCAGAATTTCAACTTAATTTTCAACACCATATCAATCTGCTTGATAATACCACAAAAGTTGTGGGCCTGATAATGTTACGATGAGAAGTTGAAATACATTGTAAAAGATTGCCATCAGTCCTTTTCTGGTAGTAAATCCGAAACTGTAATGTATACTTCATTTATAAATTAAAATGGTATAATAAAATCGAAATCAACGATTCAATACTAATACAAATCATGCACAGACAGCATATAATGAACAACATAGGTTAATCCTACAGTCAGATAATACCCTTTGCTTCACAGGAATTGCCCGATAACAGTTCATGCTTATCAAGCGAGAATTTGTAGTCTGCGGAATCATCATACGAGGAACATTATGACATAAAAGTAACACTGGTTTCATGGAATTATATATTGATCACATAACTAAGTATTTCCCCCTATTTTTCTAAAATTTTAAATCGTATTTTACGAATACTGCATCATGTCATTGCACTATATTCTTCATCGTATATTAAACCAGATTTAAACTGAATGCCTCCCGTAATTGAATCACTAATTGTGCAAATAACTCATTAAATTAAAAAAAAACAATGGTAACAGGCTTTGTTTTTGGACAAGCGCGCTTTCTTAGGTTAATGTATGTAAGAGTGTATGATACTATTTAATTAATGAATATCGTTCAATATTCAAGATACTCATTAAAGGTAAAAGTTGTAGCAACAACTTCATGGGACAGGTGCGTATTATTATGGTTGATATATGTATCATATTATACGAAATTTGAATCTTGCATTTTTAAGATACAACCTAGTTACCTAAAATCATTAATTATGCAAATTTTTCATTAAAACTGTAAGCTATATCCAAAGTTTTATAGGACATATCCGCTTTGTTATGGTTAACATATGTACTGAATTATATTGAAATTGAAGTATGCAGTTGTAAGATATAGCTTATTACCAAGAATCATTAATTATGCAAATTATTCATAACACTGAAAGGTACATCAACAAGCTTTACAGGACATATGCGATTGTTAAGGTTAACATGTGTACTGAATTATATTGAAATTGAAGAATGTATTCTTAAGATATAGCCTAATTACCGAAAATCATTAATTATGCAAATTATTCATTAACACTGTAAGGTACATCAACAAACTTGATAGGACATATGTGTTTTCTTATGGTTAACGTATATTCTAAATGATGTTGAATTTAAAGTATGCATTCTTAAGATATAGCCTAATTACCAAAAATAATTAACTATGCAAATTATTCATTAAAGCTGTGAGGTACATCAACGAATTTTATAGGACAAATGTGTTTTGTTATGTTTAACGAATATACTAAATTATATTGAAATTGGAGTATGCAATCTTAAAATATTGCATAATTAGTTGATTTCATTAATATGCAAATTTCTCTAAATAAACATTAACAGATCTGGCTCAAAACCTAATCAGGTTTAGCCATAACCCTGAAGATCTGAAGATTAAATATTCCAAATTTCATTACAATTGAGAAAGCCAGTTCCAGAACTATCAAAACTATATATATATATATATATATATATATATATATATATATATATATATATATATATATATATATATATATATATATATATATATATATATATATATATGATACAGTATTCAATTCAAGCATGGGCTATTACATATTCTGACATTGCGTTCTGTTACCAGGTAACTTATTATCCTTTGTGTTACTCATGAACAGTTGGCGACTGCAAATGTGTGAGGTGTGTAGACTGTAACTGTTATGTATCAAGTGAGTTTAGTCATATCGTTTGCAATTGTATTGGTGATTATTCTGGAGATGGTTACCTTTGCAATGGTAAGTATCACTTACGTACATTGGCGAATACCCATGAATCACACACCTTTGATGTAAGTAGCAGACCAAGAACTTTTCATTCTCAGTATATGGAACAGGTACTTTCCGTCTGTATATTCACATGCGTTAAAATGTGACATTCAATGTGATTTTGAACATTTCAACTGACATTCCGCATACTGTATAAGGATGTTTGTTATCGTAATTAAGATAATCCATAAATGTCATTTCATAGATTTATCTATCAAGCACTAAAAAGCTACTAGCATTAACGTCGTATTTTGTGTTTGGACTCATACAACGTTGTTTGCGAGTATGTTGATACATGTTTTCAAATCTGAAAACCCAATTAAGTACACACCCATTGTCGTGAATAACATGCACAACGACCATAAAACAAACTTAGTACTTTCTGATTGAATGTATACATGTATACATGTATGTACGTATGTATGTATGTAATGAAACTATCTTCATCAAGTTAATCATTTCTATAGCACTGTCCCCAACTCGTCAACTGTTACGATTTCGATGTAACATCATGTACTGTCCCCCTAATACCATGTTCTACCACCTAATTCTGCACCTGTAATTCTGCAGTGTGTGTGTGTGTGTGTGTGTGTGTGTGTGTGTGTGTGTGTGTGTGTGTGTGTGTGTGTGTGTGTGTGTGTGTGTGTGTGTGCAAAAATCGCCTTTACCTTGGTTGGTCTCGAACACAGTACTTCTAGGTCTGTACCCATCTATTCAAAGACATGCTCGCTCTATAACCACTTCACTGCAAAGTGACTTGTGCAGAAAGCAAGTTTCCATATAGAATTTCTTCATTGATTTGACAATGCGTATGTGCACTAGGGTTAGTAACAGATGAGTGGGTAAAAACGGAAATACTGTTCGAATTTGGAGTGTAACTTTGTTACAGTACGAGTCTTTGCCAGGTTAATAGTTTTCACACTGAACTTCTGGGGAAAATATCGGATTCTTTGACATGATGGATTTTCTATGGTGAATTTTGTTTTAATTAACATGATAATGGGTAAAAGGTTACATAAGAGAGCTGTAATTAACATGATAATGGGTAAGAGGTTACATAAGAGAGCTGACGATAGCAAGTTTGACTTTCTGGTGACAAACATAAAAACTTGTCGAATTCGAAGGACAACTTCGTTATCGTGCATGTCCTTGTCCATTACTGTTTTTATGGCTTTTGGATGAGTATGTATGTATGTATGTATGTATGTATGTATGTATGTACGTACGTACGTGTGTGTGTGTATGTATGTATGTATGTATGTATGTATGTATGTATGTACAAGCAGTCAGGTAGGTAGGTAGGTAGGTAGGTAGGTAGGTAGGTAGGTAGATATAAGTAAGTCGGTACGTAGTGCATGAGCATGTACGTACATGGGTGGGTGGGTGAGTGGATGGGTCATGGATGAATGGATGGGTGGGTAGATAAGTAGGTAGTCAGGTAATTAGGTAAGTAGAGAGAGTGGCAGACAGGTAGGTTGTATATTATGTATTCATCATTAATCTGTGTTGTAAATGTTCGCTTTTATATCGTCAGTGGTTGTTCACAATCTCATTTCCCATCACAGTCGCTCTACAGATAATATCTGCTCCAGTTATTCACTATAAAATGAAAACAAATTCAAAGTAAACATGTCATTGGGCAGTCTTTTCTATCTTACAATCCTAGGTTCATGATTACCAACCATTGTTTATATAATAAGCTGTCCCCTATCTTTCTAGCCTCACCGGCCACGACAGTAACCACCGCCGCTCAGACGACCAGTCAAACGGTCACCACTCAGCCGACCAGTCAGACAACCACCACTCAGCCGACCAGTCAGACACCCACCACTCAGCCGACCAGTCAAACAGTCACCACTCAACCGACCGGTCAGACAACCACCATCCAGCCAAACACATCTCACCCAGCGTCCAACGAGATTCACTGTGATGCCAATGAAATGTTTGTAGCTGTTTCCATGGAATGGATGGCCACTAAATTCCAACTTGGAGATACAGACGCAACCGGATTCCACCTGAATGATCCATCTTGTGTTGGAACTATGGAGGATGGTGTATTTGTGTTTAGAACCATGCTATATAACTGTTTGACTATGTCCTTGGTAAGAGGTCATAGGCCAAGCACCGTTTTTAAACATTCTAAAAGTATCATTATCTGTAACCAAACGATATGACATTATATTCCGAATGTCAAATTACAGTCAGCTGCATACTCAAAGGTCAACATTCTCCAAAAAGACTTGATAAATAGATGGATGGATGGATGGATTGATGGATACAAGGATGGATGGATAGATATGAATGACTGGCTTGGTGGGTGAATGGATTGGTGGGTGGATGGATGGAGTGATTGATGGATGGATGGATGGATGGATGGATGGATGGTTGGTTGGATGGTTGGATTTGACAAGGGTAGAATAAACAGAAATATTTGATATAGAGTGTTACATGTCATTATTTTCTTATATTAAGGAGTTACAAGATGGGAACATCAGCTACAGTAACATGGTCTCTGCAGGAAACAGAGAAATTATTGAAATGACATGTTTGTATCCAGTGGAATACCATGTTGCACCCATTCACATCGTTGCCAATCCATGGTAAGTGACAAATATTTATAATATATATTCCCTAAAACAATTTGTTTAGTTTAGATGCATGGCAACATATTCTACTGTAAATGAAAGAAATGATAGTCTTTGATAATTGATACCAGGAAATAGGTACATCTTTTTCCTGTAGTGGCGTTCCCTTTAATGTCTCCTGAGTCCTGTGTCTGGCTCTACCTATGGTCATATGGGTTTAAGCAAATACAACTTTGAAACAGAGTACATTGTGTTCAGAGGTCAATGTGATTATCTATAAGATATTTAGTCTAGCATATCTAATCATCTAACGATCAATAGAGAAGCCCTCCAGGAGTGAAATTGTAATGGTAACCTAGATTAAATTATTTTTCTTCATGACGTTCTTTGACGCACTTATCTTTACAAAACATATTTGTCATAAATGTGCTATTTAGGGACCGGTCAGTTTCTCAAGCCTCGGGGGGGGGGTTGCTGGGGGGGGGCGGTGGATTCTTAAATCGAGCCAGCAAAAAGTCAGTAACCCCCTCCCTCTCTGTAAAGCCAAAAACAGGCTTACCCCCCATCACTTAATTCTAAAACATGATGACCCCCTCCTCCCCCCATATATAATGTTCACACGACAAGTATTTTTTATCGTGACTCAGTGTCAACTGCTTGACTGTCTTGCAACTACTTTGTAAGATCCCGGGTTAGCACTATCATAATTATAATTATTGACTACACTGGATAAATATATTCCAAAAAGGAGTTTAATAGCATCTCGACAGTGAAAGGTAGGGAGAAAGCTTTGAAAAGGGAATACGTACATCTCTTATGGTGGGGGGGGGTCCTAGGGGGGTCTCCCCCTAGAAGCCCTGGAGGTTTATTACTATAAAAAGTCAATTTTGAGACTATTCAGACCCTTTCAGACAATAATTTCCAAGGGTTGAAACACTTTTGAAATATACTTTGATAGCATCTTGACAGTAAGAGGGAAAGAGTTTGAGACTGGGATATGTGGGGAGTCCAGGGGGTCTCCCTCTAGAAGCCCTGGGGACTTTTACTTTTAAAGCCAAAATTTAGGCTATTCAGACCCTTTCAAGGATTAACTTAATCCACGTTTTAGAAGGCAGCACCATCAAGTATCAGAAACTATTTTATAACTTACATAAGGTTGAAATATGTTCAAAAAGTTAAATGGCATCATGATATACATTCAGTAAAGGTCAGCACATCTAATGGTAGTATCATTGGTAGGGAAGATTTGGAGTTTAAGGCAATTTTTGACTATCTTGGCGAACATTTCACATCTTTAAAAGACATCTCAAATTAGAATAGGGTGAAAATATTTATGAAAGGTTTAATACCATTATGACAGTAAAAAGGTTGTTGGTGCATCTGATTGTGGGTTGAATGTATGAGTGACCTCTGATGGGGTGAGGGAGTCTTTGGGGTTTCCCCCTGGCAGATCTGGAGTTTTTTGCTTCTGTTAAGGTAATGGTTAAGTTATTCATAGCCTTTGAGGTAATATTTCCAAGTTTCGAAAACCTAACGAAAATGTAAGTTTTAAAAGAGTTTCCCATGTCACATAAAAATGGGCCCGTAACATTGGTATAGGGGCATTAATATTGCATGTATAGTAAAGTCACCGGTATGTTAGAGAACTTTAGGTGGTCATACCTAGTGTATTATAGAAACTGGAATCTGATGAGATGTGGTGATTTGTAGTGTCAATAACATGTAGTGTCCAAAATAGAAAGTGTATTAATCCCTTCTGACAAGTTCACACTGATGAGTAGAACAATTTAGATTAACTTCTTTTATAAACTATCTATGAAGATTACATTACGAAACCTTCAAGTTCACTTTTGTCCAAAAGTGCAATATAAGTGAAGTATTGATTGTGAAACAGCCAAGCATTTAAATTACATGATCTGTAACTAGTGTGGTAGCTAGGTAATACATGTATATGTATATGTATAGTTATGTTTGAACTAATAAGTAATATTAAAGAATTCATGTAAGAAACAGTAAGAAGAACAAATATTTACATGTACCACATTTCAGACAAGGCTATATGCCATTGTAGAAAAGGATTTTTTGTTCCATCACAATCCAAAACATAATGACCCCCCCCCCCTCCAACTGCCAATTTTAAAAACAGGGTGACCCCCCTACAAACCCCCCCCCCCCCTCCCAGGCCGAAGAAGCTGACCGGTTTCTTAAGATTATCAAAATTACAGGTCTACAATTGCCTTTTGGATTAAATGAAGTATGTTCTTTGTTCATCTTACAGTCCTAGCGTCGTTCACTTCTTGGGATTTGGCACATACACCGTTGAAGCAACACTCTACAGCAACGACAGCTTCACTGGTTCCTTAGACGCTGCTACTGACTTCCCCATTTTAATATGTGATGACACTTTCATATACTTTGGTATCGTTGTTAAAAGCAATGACTATAATCTGGAACTGTTAGTGCAGAACTGTTTCATATCGGACAGTGCAGATCCTGGGCTTAGCTCAGTGTCATATGATATTCTTACTGATAGGTATGTCTAATGGCATTTTAGTTAAATTATTTGTTATCAATCAATCAATCAATCAATCAATCAATCAATCAATCAATCAATCAATCAATCAATCAATCAATCAATCAATCAATCAATCAATCAATCAATCAATCAATCAATTAATCAATCAATCAATCAATCAATCAATCAATCAATCAATCTATCTATCAATCAATCGGTCAATCAACTATTTTATTTATTCATTTATTTATTTATTCATTTATCAATTTAGTTATTTAGTTATTTATGTTTGATTACTTATGTGTCTTTGTCTATTTCTATATTTGTTTGTGTTCATTTGTTGCTTTTTTTTCTTTTTTTCGTCTGTCTACATATTTATCTACCTATTTATCTTTTTGTTAGTTGTTGTCCACTTGGGTTAATTGTTAGCATTTATCTATGATGCATTCGAAGTCTACATGTCGCTATGGGCCTTCCATGTGTAAGGCGAATGAAACACTATGCGTTTAGACCTTAAAGAAAAACTCTTAAGGTTTTTATATTAGTTTGCGACAGGAATGATGACGATTTTGTTGTTTTTGAGGATGATGATGATGATGATGATGATTTTGTTGTTGCTATTACAAGTCAAAATATTTTATATAACAAGAAATATAAAATATATCTTAAACCATTATAAATACTTGTTTCATCAATATCATAAGCTTGGTATTACTTTTTTTCAACTATCACCACTTAAAGTAAGTGGAATAGTTGGTAAGTCAGTCTATCAGTTTGGGTACAACATATACATACCTACATGACAGGTTTTGGTTGGCTCAGAAATAAAACATGAACAAGAAATATTTAGATTGTGGAAAGTGAAAAAAACATAAGAAAGTGGTGATAAGCACATTCGATACTACCCCCTCGGTGTACTACACACCCCATTATCAAACCACTCAATACTAAAATGGCTATGTATGTTTTTTTCAGCTGCCTAAGTGCTGGTGTGGCTGGTTATGAGCAATTCTCTGGAAATGCGTTGGAGAAACTGTTTTGTGTGGATATCTCGGACGTTCTTCAGGGAGTGACTGTTGCGGATGATACTGACCTGTACCTACATTGCTCTATTAGGGTATGCATAATAGATGACGTGGGAACACCCTGTGACCTGGTATGTACTAAAATAACCACAGAAAAGAACCTATAACATCTCTTTCACACACACACACACACATATATATATATATATATATATATATATATATATATATATATATATGTATGTATATATATATATATATATATATATATATATATATATATATATATATATATATATATATATATATATGTATATTCAAACTAGTCCAATTAATAAATTAATAATATTGAATATACCTATATAGCCATTGAACAGTGATCTTAGATCACTGTAAGAGATTCAACTTTCTGTTCTGTGGTATATTATTACTTTGTAACTAGTACAAGTCACATCAGATATGTATTGTTCACAGATTTGTGAATATCAGTTACAGCCGATTATCATTCTTTTATATGATATGTAAATACGTACTTATTGCCTGCAGACTTTATTTCGAATTTACGTACTTTTAAAGCTTTCGCTCTGATATCGTCTTTACCAAGAATTTGCATGTTTCAATACCATATCGATTGGTATTTGCAATTAAGTATTTATGATGAATAATCCAGTATACAATACACAAAATTAATATTTCATACGTCAAACTATATTACAAACATTTAATGCCTGACAACCTATATTTAAGGTGTAACTACAAAGAGTTACATAAACCAAGTCATTAAAGGGTTATAAATCTCTTCCCATTCACTCTTTTATAGGGATGTGTGAATGGACTCAAAAGAGAACTTGGTGAAATAACTACTGGATCTACGAATTCCTTCATAACCCATGGTCCGTTTACTTTCACTCAAGGGGAAAGGTGTGTTGTTTGATAGCTTGTTCTTTTTTAACATAAAATATTATTATGCCCGATATTACCACCAGGTTGCTACCAATAAGCACAGAGGACAAATACAATCTTTCAACACTAAATAAGACGTTTGTATTCTGGTCATTCTACATCACAACAGCGTGCAACTACGTCATCAGTTGTGTGGTACTTGAAATATGAGTAAACGTCCTCAATGCAATTAGTTCACTTATACCTCTCTTAACTCAAGCTTTGACATGTATACCCATATTGTTCTGCGAATAAACCGTCATGATAAACAGGTTTTGTAAATAATCATCTTCGACTTGTTATGACAGCGTCGCTTATGTCGCTATTATTTTCATAATATAATAATCATACCCAGAACGCCGAATTTCATTGGATTTCTTTTCTGGGTTTTTTCCTAGATGCACCAATAAGTGAACAATCAGAAGACCAGAACCAGAAAATCTACCCAGGCCACGTTCAAACGATTTGAAGACATTATCTGCGAATTAATAGTTGTATTGTATTGGTGGTGGTTATCTATTTATTAATTAAACATCAATCTTTAAAAAATTGATTAGGTAATTTATATTGTCTTATTGTTAGTTTAATTAACGTCTATGATTTTGGTTTTCGGTATTAATAAAATTATCATCATTAACAGCAAAATGAATTTGTGATTGCCCATTAATTTGAAGATCGTAAATGTTGTGTGATACTGTTTGACTTTCTACAAACACTTTCCTATAATGATATCTAGATTAATTAATATATATGTAAATACATACATAAATGCATCCAATTAGATCTATATACACTTACATCTTTAGGATTTCAAGCTGATTATGTTTGGGTCTGAAGTAAGGTGACATCAAAATATTGAAATCAAACATGGTGAACGAAAAGAATGATATACTGTAGAAAGTGCTTGCTGAAATTTGATGAAAAAGATACACAACAGGGTTGAAAGTCTCAAAAGAGTTTTCAATGATACAGTGTTCAATTATCCTTTGTAATAAGAGAAACCAGTATGCTTAAGATATGCAATAGTATTCGAGGAGTAGTGATCATGAGACATTAATCAGTCAGACAGACAGACAGACAGACAGACAGACAGACAGACAGACAGACAGACAGACAGACAGACAGACAGACACGGAAAAACTAATAATGATATAATAGTCAATAATATATATATTATATAAACGGTATGTAGAATAATTTTTGCATACTCCCACTTGAACTGTATAGGAATAGAGACTCAAGTACAAATGTGTCGTTAATAAATTGGTGTAGGAGGGCACTGTTGTTAGACAAGTAAGAGGAGCCTCAAAATGCTCCTATGGCTCCGGGATTTCAAAGAACATTGTTAGTTTGTAGTTAAATAGTACTGGCAATATAGATAAAGGTGTACTTTGGGCTTGACGGACTTGGAGAAGTTAATTTGACTTCTTCTTAGAGAACTTGGTAAAATCATTTTTGAATTGTTGTGCACAACGTGTAATAAACAAGATGGCGACTGCTAACCCACGCAAGTCGACCTATAATGGAAGTACCACTTTCACCAACTCGGATTCCTTCATGGCCAACCCCCGGCTGTAAATAATGACGACTCACTTCGACTCATTCTCAGACCACAGAACAAGATGCAGTAGAAGAATCGCGGATGGAACACTTCTTTCTCTGATTGAAATTAATTTGCGACAGAACTTGGTAAAATCTTTTTTGAATTGTTGTGCACACAACGTGTAGTAAAACAAGATGGCGACTGCTAACCCACGCAAATCAACTCATAAAGGAAGTACCACTTCAAGTGTCAACAACACAGACAAACATATAATACCCTCCAAGGATAGAAATGACCCCATCCACTGTGGGAGCTATAACCTAATGGTATTGGATAGTCACTCTGAAATTAAATGTGACCTTTGTAATTTTTACTTTCATTGCTCATGACAGCAAATATCAAAGCAAGTATTCGAATCTATATCCAAACTAGGGGAAGCAAGCACAGTATATTGGTATTGTAAAACATGCTTTTCAACTGCTGGAAATATACTTAGGATGGTGGCAAACTTTCAAATGAATCAAACTAAGCTGGAATCAGAGGTCCAAGGAATCAATGATCGTTTGGATGGACGTGATAATAAACTACAGCAGAAATGTGAAGTAAGTTAAATTAAAGATATAATACATGAAGAACTCACAGAATTAGGAAACCCTAGTATTCAAGAGACTACTAGCAAATCAAATGAGAAAATTAAGACTGTGAAATAAATTAACGAAAGAAGAGTCAAAGAACCCAACATTATTATTTATAATATACCAGGACCCAAGACAAACTTGAGAGAAGAGAGAATGAAGGAGAACATGGAAATGGTACATAAGCTATGTAATGAAGTATGTGATTTAGATGTTAACCCCAAGAAGACAGACTTGGAAAAAAGAAGGAAGAGTACACGCACCCTGTTTGTGTCTTTTAGTGACACTTAAACCAACAAGAGATTATTTAGAAACCTGCCTTACCTGCGAGGAGCTGAACTACCATTTAGTGAGTTTACAGTTTCTCATGACATTACACAGACAGAGGGAGAAGAGTACAAAAAACTCCACGCTGAAGCCAAAATAAAAGGAAGAAGATTCTCAGGGGAAGTAGATGTTCAGAGTGGGAAGACCTCCGTGGGCAAGAAAAATAGTGAGACTTGCTCCAAGGATAGAAGAAGTAAGAACAGGAAATCAAGAACCTTATGCAATGTACTTATAGCAATACTGACAGCTTGCTAAACAAATGGGGTGAATTCAAGCTGATAGTCCAAGTCCAAAAGCCAAGAGTATTGGTATAACAGAAGTGAGACCAAAACAAACAAAATTTCTAATAAATGTAGCTGAAATGACTTTAGAAGATTATGACATTTTTCACTGTAATTTAAATGATAGAAATACATACATAAATAAACCTCTTCAAGCAAGCTCATATGCCGTGAACATTTATTGTCAATAATCGGTATGGGCAGAAGTACAACTGAACTCGAAGGATAAACTACTTGGATGGATGCATCTGTAGAAGTCCAAGCACAACTATGGAAAGCATTTGCAAAACTAAGACAATAGTAGAAACTATAAAACATAGACATAGCCACCTGTTGATTATGGGAGATTTCAACTACCCAGATATAAACTGGAGGTTCTGGAGTACTAAATCTGACCACAAATAATGGAGAATTTAGAGTTATAACATGCCTAAGAGATGGTTATCTTCACCAGCATATTGCAAACCCTACAAGGAACCGTATCAATAATGCACACAGCGTGCTGGATCTAATTCTCACAAATGAGCAAGCCATGATTCAGGCATTAAACTACCATAGTCCTATTGGCAAAAGTGACCATTCAGTTATCCATTTTTAGTTTAAGTGCTTCACTGACTGGAGGGAACAATTTAAAGACCACAAAAATGATGTTAACGAACAATGTGAAATATTAACAGATACTGTAAAATAGTTAGATGATAAATGCGTTCCACACAAAAGAAATAGACAGCTGTGGATTTAAGAAGAGAAACATACGTATGGATAAAATCCCCATAAGAAAAATAAAAAGGAAGCATACACTATATGGAAAAGATATATGGAATCCAGAGATATGAAGGTTTATCAAGAGTACTGTAGAACACGTAACCAGGTTAAAACTCTTACAAGGAAAATAAGAAGGAACTTTGAACAAAACTTAGTTAAGTATGTAAGGGAGAACCCAAAGGCAGTTTAGAAATGTATCAAGTCAAAAAGAGATACACCGACCCAAATAACACGAACTCTCCACTAACAAGTTCAGATTCAAAGATGGCTCAGGTACCTCCAGACTCTTTTTTCGAGTGTGTTCACAGTTGAACCACACGGGAATATTCCATGTCTAACAGTTAAAAAAATAACTTATTTATCCAATACCAGAACTGAATATAACAAGAGAACGGGTGAGAGAAGTACTCTTGAAATTAAAACCAGACAAGTCACATGCCTCAGATTCATGCATCCAATGTTTTTAAGGTATTAGCAGAGGAACTTTCTATTCCACTTCCTATTATCTATCAAACATCATTACAAAATATGGAGGTACCACCAATGTGGAAACAAGGACGAATATCAACCATCTACAAAAAAAAATCGGAAATTAGCCAGTAACTATATACCAGTAAGTCTTACCAGTATTGTATGCAAACGTATGGAACAGATAATCACAGATCATATCACACAGCACATGAAAAAACTTCCAAAATATATAGAGCCTTTCAGAACAGTATAAATCCGTATACTGGAACTAGATTAAATAGCACAAAATACTAGGTGTCCTGCCCAGTTCAATCATGGACAGTGCCCTCTATGGCAGAAATGAAAAACTGTCAACATGGTAAACAGTACTTATAAGAGGGCGCTCTTCATGGAGCAGTACGTCTTTTGCAGTCGCTCCATAGTATTGAATTTCTGTTGTTGATATTTGCGCTCTGAAGCAGCATACAAGCATATATCGTTATGAGATGTGAAATTTGTAATACCAAAAAGGGAGTGAAAATGTGTCAGGGCCATTTAATGCGCTGTAGTAACTGCAACACGAAGCGTTTCGGAAAACCTACAACTCGAAGTGTTACTGCATTGGACAAGATGGTGGCTACCAGTACTGACAGTCCCGTATCTAGAGTCAGTGACGACAAGAGGCTTCAACACCTGTTACAGACGATCATCATACAGCTGTCCAAAATACAAACCTACCTACAAGACGTCAGAGAACAACAAACCCAATTGAATAATTGAATGGCTTTCTTCAAAGCCAAATATGAAGAAATGAAAAATCGTATAGACACCGTGGAACGTGGTAACACACAACTAAGACAACAAAACGCACGACTGAGTCAATAGATCAATACGGTAGAAGACGATCTAAACAGTTTAAATCAATACAACCGGAGAATAAACCTGGAAGTAAGTTATGTCCCTGAGACAGAAGGTGGAGATGTGAGAAAGTGATGTCGACATTGCTCATCACCGCATCGGACCACAAGAGAGACGTAACAACACTGCCGCGTCAGCCATGTCAACACGAACAAGACCTAGACCGATCATAGTAAAATTCACAACCAGGAAGGCAAGAAACAGCGTGTACGACAACAGGAAAAAACTCAAAAATACAACTGCTATACATTTTGGTATGGATAGCCCATCAAAACTATACATCAACGAAAACCTACCACCAGCTATGTGCAAACTACTGTACAAGGTAAATATAAGAAGGACGACACGTCAAGAATACTTATCGTTTCTAGAGAAGATGACTTATCAAGAATTGTTTAATATAGAACCTTGAAGGTACTATGAATTTCACACTCCGACTACCTCAGAACTTACCTCAAAGCTTTTTTTTATGGAACAGTAAGACCTTTTGTGGGTGCCTCATGTGCCTTGTATAAGTACAACAACAACAACTACTAGTGGTTACTTACCCAAACTATGAACAGTAACAGTGATACTTCTTTGCTTTTTAATGTAGACCACTCCCCCTATCACCATACAATTTTGATGAGTGTTATGATTCTATATCAAATAGTTCTTTATGTGTATCCCATGTCAATATCAGGTTATTACATTAAAATATTGATAGCTTAAAACTTATGTGTGAAGACATTATTAAGTCTAAATTTGTTATTATTGGTATATCTGAGGTTTGGGATACCAGTAATTTGAATATTTGTAATATATATGATTATACACTTGAATGTAAATCCGTGATGTGGGTAGGGGTGGCGGGGTAGGGGCATATATACACTCATATCTCACATACAACTTACAAAATGTTGCCATTACTCACGCTGAGTCCCTCAGGTTGGAAGTAAACATCAGTATCTTCAAAACAATAGTTGGCATCATATACAGGAAGCCAAACGCTGATATTAATGAATTTCATAATAGTTTACTAAGTGTATTGAATGATTGTAGGCTTAATAAAACCCATTGTATTTTAATGGGTGATTTTAACATTGATATAAACACTATAAATAATTCACTTTAGGTTGAATCACTTACATCTTTAGAATGTTTAGGATGAAATCAGCTGATAGCTACACTAACCAGAGTGACAAGTACTTCTCAAACACATAGATCATATCTACACGAATATTTGTTCATTTAAAATTCATGCAGGCACTCTGTTAAGTGATAATTCATATCACTACCTTATTTTGCCCGTTTTGAAGATTATCATACAAACGTAAAATTACCTTTAGAAATTATAATCATTATGATTATTCTCACTATCATAATGACCTACTGAGTGCTCCATGGAATTCTATATATAACAGTACAGATGTGGATACTGCCTACGAGAGATTTCATTCTATATTCACTAAGATAGTCAATAATAAGAAAGTAAACAAACCTTGGATCTCTATAGCAATCAAGACATCAATAAAGACTAACTAGTTTTTTGGAAAATCAGAATATTCTTTATGAACACCAGTATGCATTTAGGAAAAGGGTCTGTTCTGGGACGTACTCTTTTCCTAATTTTTATTAATGACATTTTTCGTTCTTCTACTTTTTTAAATTTTAGGTTGTTTGCAGACGATACCAATCTCTCTTCATACTTTTGATAGTAACAGTCGCAATATAAATTTAAACATGGTTGATGTACACTTTACTAAAGTTGTAACATGGTGTAATGCAAACAAACTCACTATTAACCATCTCAAAACAAATTACATTGTCTTTCGAACAAACAAAAGAAAACTTGCTCTTTGTGGAAGTCTACAAATCAACAAAAAGGAAATTAATGAAGTTGATCATGATGAAACTTGTTTTGTTGGTGTCATCTTAGACAAAAATCTTAACTGGTCCAAACATGCATACAAAGTGAACTCTATTGTGAGGAAAAAAGTTGGCATTATCTTTCGACTGAGTCAGTTTATACCACAAAGTATTATCTTGTTGATTACAAAACTTTCATACAACCACATGATACTTATGGCCTTGGGGTCTGGGGCTCTACATACCGATCACATCTGACTTGTATCCTCACTTTTAAAACAATATCAGCCAGAGCTATAACTTTCAGTGATCGTACAGTAGGCTCCAATCAACTATTTAATCAATTACACATTATAAATATATTTAACCAACACAGACTTCAGATTTGCACTTTTATGTACGACTTACTCAACGGTAACTTGCCACATCATTTCACACAATAATGTTCATTTCCCACTCACTATTATAATACACGTCACATAATTAAGGGCAATATTTGAATCCCAAGGATAAACACTGAAATAGGTAAATTTGCAATGTCATATACTGGAGCTATACACTGGAACAACTTACCTCTTGATGTTAGGTCCAAATCATCAAGGAATGTTTTTCCTAACTCACTAAAGGATTTTCGTCACCTGATGTGAATATACTGCAACTCGTGTTGATGTACAATATATATCTTTTCATAGATATTTAGTTTTTTCACTGCCCTCTTTATACTTTGTCATGTATTTATTTATAAATTTTATTTACAGTCTCTAAGGAGACAGACTTGATAAGCAAGTAGCTATTTTTCTTGTCTCCTTTAACCTACCTCAAAACATGTATTATTTTATTTTGTCTACAAATGTGACATTTAATAATTAGGTAATAAAGAAGATATATATATACTTAACTATTATATGGAAACTATGACCAGTGTTTTCAATGGCCACACACACACACACACACACACACACACACACACACACACAGTATGTCATCAATATTGTAATTAGTCTATTATTAAAAAACTCTTTTTTAGCCCTGATCCACCACTTTTCCTAGATTTTGGTTTATTGTTCAGCATAAACTTCTGAGCAAGATGCACTAAAAATAATTTATATTATAATTAGTTAAAGGTTAGCCCACAATTTCGCTAGATTGACTGGACGAAGGAGAACGAAGTAAACAGAAATTCAATACAATAGATTTGATCTTGAATACTAATGAAGTCCGTAACAAACAGAACAACACAGATTTATGTCTGTATTTCCATGAAGAATAATTGTAGTAACATTGCGTACAGATACTCACTATGATTTCTTTACAAAAAATATAAATACACTTTGACTAGACAGCACGACTGGTACCAGGGAAAAACCCAGAACTGTGAGCAGCTTAGATTTCAAAATGTTGTCATCGCAGCAGAGTCTTTATCATGTGGATTTTTGTCAACATATGTTGCCACGCATCCTGAACAGAGTTATTGCGATGTTCGGAAAACCCGAATTTCGGATACATGACGTTTGGATAGTCGGAGTTCGAAGGCAGTGAGCACGAATACGAGTATCCCAAATTAGCCTTCGTCATAGTTATTTTTAACGAAAGCACTGTTTTGAATCTGTCACCGTCTTACTAATGTACTAGTTGTAATTGGAGTGTCATTTTTTCCATCAGACAACCACATGTTTACAGTTTACAATATTACGAGTAAGTTGTTGTACTTAATAAAACATTTTCAAAATATATTTCATTATACACTAGACATAGTTCATTTTTCGCATTTATGGTAATATCAGTTTCTATTAATTTGTTGGATAATTATATATTACAATATATACATATTTACAGAATGGACAAGACTCGCTAACTTATTTTAATTTAAGATTTGAAACGTAAAGAAAACGGTTATGTAAATCATGTACACAACCGAACTATAAGGTTTACTTCCCCTTGTATACATTTAAGTATGAGATTCAAACTAATTAAGTTGTACATGTGTTGATGGTATAGGACTAAATAACGTCATTTTATTAAACGTATCCTTCGTTCCAATTGCCAAAGATCAACTAAGTTGACATATCAAAAGTTGTCATAGATACCCCAGCGTTTCTGATCCAACTGGTTAATCAATATATCTGCCCATCACATCTGCATATATTAACCTTATTTAATGTTTTAGTTGAAATACTACAGTAACAAAATCGGAGATCTGATTTCTGATATAAATACAGAAATAAATACCCCCTGACCATACTAAAACCTCCCTCTATAGAAGGTGAAAATGGAAATGCTTGTTGCCATCGATACCACAACGTTTGCGAACCAACTGGTAATTCATTCAGTTCTTTTGCTGACATTGTTGATATACATGTTACACACCTTTTCGTATCATAGCCAATTGAATTGCAATAACTGAACACGTACCTTTGCTAAATTGTGTTATAACGTTGTTACTAGACTGTCGAAAGTCGCTCGCGCCTTTTTTCCCCAACGTTTTATCTAAACTTAAGTCGTTGCCGCGCTCCAATCCGGCGCAATACTACTATAATCGCATACTGATATGATACGCTCATCAGTAGTAGCTGCCACGTACTGGAATGTTTTTTAGGGGTTTTTGAAACTGTCTTGATGTTAAAAATGTACTCGTAATATGTTACTCCCTGCACAGTATTGAATCCCCTGTGGTTAAGTATATTCATTCAGTTATATACACATCACGTGGTGCAATAAATGTAATATTTACAAAAAAATATAATTCAGGGGTCTTTGTCACTACGAAGTCAAGAGTATTTTCCGACTGAATGAAGAAAAATATTGGAGATTAATTATATATAACATAATCATACAAGCGCCAGTAATATCAAAGAAAAATCGGGGCAAGTAGGGACACTTTTGAACGTTTTGACTCATATTTCGAACACTGCAGAACCGGTGACGTAGACGAACGTTGTCATGACGTAGAACAACCAGAGTATTATTCCATATTTTTCATTCAACTTGGCTCGTTCATGGTATACATAGAGTTACATGAAATTTGAAACTTGTAATATTTCCTTATTACCAAAAGCATTAATTATGCAATTTGCTCATTAATATCAAGAGTTGCATCTAGAAGGTTTATAACACACGTGCGTTTTATTATTTTCAATATAATGTACCAAATTATAGGAAATACAAAGATTACATTTTTTAGATATTGTTTTATTGCAAAACATATACCTATGTAAATCAATCATCAGATTTAAAATCTTCATCGAAAAGCTGTGTTCTTCCTCACTGTATGGAGCATACATTGAATTCAAACATTTAAATAGTATGTTAATAGAGTCGTTGCACTTCGATAGCTAGGTGATGATGTATCATTGCACCGAAGGTATATAACTCGATATAGCAAGCTAAGGCAATTTTTATCATATGTCTGAACACGTATGGTGTTGTCACACATGGAATTTCATGCCAGGAGCGGTGAAAGACAACAATGACGGATTACGATAGTTATCATCGTCCGTAGTCAACCTCATTTGCTTAATTTTGGTAAAAAAAAGTTGTGAGTTTCAATCATGGCGCAGTCGATATCATGCTGTCCCTGTTATGTAGAGTATAATATATAACCTTCGGAATGCTGAGTCCATATCTGACATGATCAAATTATGCTGTTCCAATATCCATGGTGTTGGTGATGCATAGCGCGCAATAGTGGGAACGGCTATTTTTGAAAAAAAAAATAGCGGCTTGTTCCAAAAGCACATGCACTACTAGACTCTCCCACAGTCCTCGGAACTTCGCTTTACTAAAATCGACGCTAAATGAATTATTTTGTATGTACCGTTACCATCTACATAACGTACTCCATCGTACTCGAACAACCTTGTACTGTGCGCCCTCATCGACCACATAGAGATATATGTTCGTTGACGTGTGACTGCGACGCTCCGTGTTATCGCGAAGTCCGAATTTTTTTTTTGTGTGTGTGTGTGTGTGTGTGTGTGTGTGTGTGTGTGTGTGTGTGTGTGTGTGTGTGTGTGTGATATGAGTTAAATGGTCCTACATGAAATGAAGCAAAGATACTAGAAGAGTGCGTTGTATTATATATTGTATACATGTACCACATCTGTGTTGCATGTTCTACATTTTGTGATGGGGTCCAATCATAACTCCATGGTTCAGTGTTATGATTCTGGCAACTTGGTAACATTTTTCCAGCAAGACAAATTTCCCACAATGATGGCAATTAAAACAATGCACGTACATTGTAACATTTTCAGATACTGGTTCCACAATATTCAGGTATATAGTTAATGTTGTACCATATTTATGAGGGACTGTTTTGGGTTAATTTGGAATGTTGTGTAATTGGAATATTATGCGTTGATTGTTCTATACCTTATGTGTTCCTCACAACTCTATTAAGTTCAGTCATAGATTAAAAGTTTGTTTGCTCCAAAGCAATAATATATTTGCATAAATAAACCACCCAACCTACAGACTGGACACTTCCTGTACTCCATACATGTCTATTGTGTAGCCATGGGAACATTGATTATGCAGTATCAACAATTACACACATTGTATATTCCACTATATGACTGTAAATCTAAAGCTCAAAGCAAAACTAGATCCCAGATCAACAATTCAGTGTGTATTGAATCACAGTATTCCGGATCTCTTTATACTCTATGGATTCTACAGAGATTATACTTTATTCAAGCAGTATCCACAACCATGTATTCTATATGATACTGGCGGAGATGGAATAATTCATACTGTGTTATATGAACCCGAAGTTTAGGCATTATAAAATAAAAATATCACCAACAGCAACATTTTGGAGCAAACAAATTCATGATATCAATTCGGTAAAGAACTATGTGAAATGTCAAATGAAGTAACAGTGATAAAACATTGAATAGTTATGTCGGCAGAAGCAATCATGCAACTGAAATAGAATTACAGTGAGAAATAAGGAAATACATGTTGCTATCGATACCACCAAATTTGTGAACAGACTGGACAGTCTGCTTGTTTGTATATAATTTTGTAACGTGCAATGGATTCATTCAATTTGAGTATAATACATACAGCAATTAATACAAGGGTGTCTTTGTTTAGGGTGTGTCAAATATGATTTATCGTTATGTGGTACTTTATTTTTACGTTCTATGCATTTTGCAGATCACGATTTATTTTGTTCCCGAGAGCCAGAGAACAGACGATGCCATTACAATATGGTAGGTTTTATTTTTATTATGCTAAACAAAAATGAACTTTAATAGGAGGTCTCAGTTGTACTGGACATTCGTTTGCTGCTTCTTGAGTGAGTGAACACCGAAGAGCGTACGCGTGCTACCGTTTTTAATTCTTCCATAACAGGTAGGTTGTTTGTAATCTTTACCAAATCTCGGGATCTGATTTACGTACTACAGTAACTGTTGTGAAATATACTTGTGTCAAACACCTTTTGAACAAGGTTTTGATAACATGCACTACATCGACTTTGAATCTTTGATTCTGTTTATTTTTATGTTTTAAATATTGAAACTGATTACAATTTGTCAATCAGAGTGGAAAATAATACAAACTTAGAATATAGACTTTCCAATAGATCTATCTGTATTTCAATCCCCGTATTCTTATACTTATAACGCCTTTGAGATGGTTAGATATTTTGTGCAACATGCATATTTTAAAGCACTGACAGAAATAGACCTTTTCCAAGTAATGCAAACTGTCCTTTGAAAGAAGTAATTAATACGAAGGTTTCACATATCTTGTTAATAATTAATAATTATATGTATATGCACCTCAATCCAAAGAGTCTATACAAATTCTGATTATCTTTCATCCTAGTTAGAATATCATCAGGTCTGCATTGATTATATTTCAGACACCGACTCCGAAAGAGACATGTTTAAAGAGGTTGTTCTCCTCTCTATCGCATTGGCGGTAGTTTCCTTAAAGGTATGACTACTTTTTTTTTACTGATTTATTGATTTTCAGTCACATCACATCACATCACATCACATCACATCACATCACTGCTCTTCGGTGCATCGACGTCAGTATCTTCGACGTCTTTCTTTTTTCGTCTTCAGGTCTTCGTACAGAGGTAAACTTTCGTTGTTCATGGTCACTTTTTACGGTTCTGCAGCGATTTATAGTTTGTAGTAAGGTAGCATTGGCCCTGTGCACGATTCAATATGCACGACTTTCATAGCTATAATTTCTTTACTGGATTTGAAATATAATAATAGCACGGGAACACATAGAGTTTAAAGAATACAAATTACATTACATTGGAATATTCCCTCCTCCGTAATTATAGCCTGGGCCAATTACGTGTACGTCGTTTGACAATATCGAGTTCAGTTTTCGCTAACACCACAACCTTCCATTCTTGTTTACTGATTTGCATTACACGGAAATGTTGCCATTTAGTGTTTACAAAGTTTTGTTTCTTTTGGAATCGCCAACATTTAGTACAAACCTTTGAAAATAATCTTTAAAACTTTAGGTGTTGCCAGAGACAAAATGTACCCAGAAATGAGTGACATTTTCAGCTTGTTTCCACGTTTGCATTTCAACAAATCGTATTTTTTTAGCTCGTACACAAACAAGAAGTATACGTTAAAATTTATCTCTCTCGAACTCATCAGCAATGTTTTCACCCTTTATAATTATGTGACATGCAACAATCCTTCTGTCTGAATCTTGAGTTCTGTACGTCCACAGATTTAGTGTTGCGCGTCCATTCATTTAGTTTGTGTTGTTTCCAAATTGAGTTTATGCTTGCTTATATGTTTCAGTGTTTGTTATTATAAATTACGTTTTACACGTTCACATTTTAGTTTTCATTTGTCTTCTTAATGTCGTGCCATTTGTCCTTGGTAATTGCTCTGATGACAGTTTGTAATGTCGGGTCTGTTTTTGTTGCTGTCTGGATTTCGCCTAAAGAATAAAGCTTTAGGTGTGGCATTGGTAACGATGAAATTGATATATTCTTCAGCTACCTTTTCCTGTCTACTGCTGGGTTTCGCGTCTTTGTGTGAATGTCTGGACATGTAGTCAGCTGGGTTATCCTTTCCAGGTTTATATAATATTACCTCGAAATTATAGGCTTGTTGCTTCTGCGCCCATCTTTTGATTCTAGCAGGTGGTTTTGAACTCGGATTGTTGTATATCCGCTCTAGTGGTTTGTGATCAGTGGTGATGGTGAATTTCTTACCATATAGATATATACGACATCGTTCACATGCCCATATAATTGCAAGTGCTTCGGGTTCAATTTGTGAGTATCGTTGTTCAACTGCAGTCAGTGATCTGCTTGCGTAACTTACAACTTTGACAGTGTCATTGTCATCTTTCTGAATTAACATTGCTCTTAGGTTAACTAGACTTGCATCTACTCCTAGTTCGGTTTCTTTTGTTGGATCCAAGTATTCCATTACTGTATCGCTTGTGAGAGTTTCCTTCACTTTGGCGAATGCTTCCTGGGGTGTCTCTGTCCACTCCCATTGGATGTTAATCAGTGTTAGTTGTCGCAAAGGTTGGGTAATGGTCGTTTAATCAAGTATGAATCTCGAAAATTAAACAACCATACCTAGAAAGCTTCTGACTTCTGAGACATTGGTTGGTGCTGCTGCATTTTTTATCGCTGTTACTTTCTTTGGATCTGGAGACATTCCTTCAGCAGAAAATATATTACCAAAGTAGAGTAGAGTAGATTTGTTTCTTTAGTATCAGTCCTACTTCACGTAGTCGTTGGAACACACGCCTTAGATTTGTATCGTGTTTGCCTTGATTTGTACCATACACTAATAAGTCATCGCTCATATCCTTACCACCAGACAAACCTTAAAGTGCTTCGCGTACTGCATTCTGAAATATTTCCGATGCTGATGTGATACCAAAGTTCAGTCTTTTATATCTTCGTAGACCAATGAGTGCTGAACGTAGTGTTACGGCTGACAGAACACAACTTTCTGATATTCGCAAAGTGTAAATGTTTTGCGAGGTCACAGTGACAGAAGACAACTTTCTAATATTCGCTAAGTTTTGATGTTTTGCGAGGTCACCATGAACTCTCAGCTGTCATGAATTAATACCTAGAGCAAATGTTTGCATATCACGAATAGTATTCCTCTTCTAAGATGACAACATTAAGTTATTATAAGATCAACAGTGTCAAAGAATGACTGATTACAGACAGTTGGAAAAACGATGACGTGATCACATTGTTTAGCTAGTTTTCATATTTGTCAATATCATTTGCATTGAATTAAAGCGACGGCAACACTTCCGTTTTATTTATTTATGGTGCTGATTATCTTATCATCCAATAATTTGATTATTGTATATTTTGTGTTTATAAGAATTTAATGTTGAAATAAAATACGGATTCATTCTTTGGAAGTGAGAGAGCTGCAGGCAACAGCTAGCCCTAGACAAGAAGCTTCCATCTGCTCCGGGGCCACTTCTAAATGATCCAGGTTAACCATGAACATTGTGTGTAGTTTGAGCTAATTCCCTTTCAAGTCCAAGTCGATCCCGTGTACGGAGTGGAGAGAGAGAAAGTAACATTGGAGGGTTACGTTAACATTAGAGGTCCCCTTCTATTTCTTACGTAGTTATATATCGTGATTCTGGAGATAAATCCAATTGATTAAAGCCTTTCGCATTGTTGAGGTCGGCGATAATTTCATCCATCGTCGGTGTAATGTGTCGCTCTCGTGCTACAGCTTTGTTTGGTTGTCGCATGTCTATACATATATGAATGTTATCAGGGTTGTGCGCTTTAGGAACAGCTACAATTGGACTTTAACCCATGGAGTCGGGCCATCAGTTTTCTCTATGATTCCCGCCTTTTCCATTTCGTCCAGTTTCCGTTCCACGCGTTTACGAATGGGAAGTGGTATACATACGCCTATGTGGTTGAGCCACTGGTCTCACCGTTTCGTCGATATGTAGTTTGACTTGGTAGTTTTTCTATTTTCCGAGTCCTTCGAATGAGTCAATATACTCACGTATAAGTTTATCAGTCTGTGTATCTTCTTTCACATGTTTAACAATTTTGATTAAACCGAGATCTTCTTCTGTTTGATAGTTTAGCAAAGATCCACCGATTTCGCCATTGTGTTTGACGCGATGACTTGGAAATCGATTCGATGTAGTTTAGCGTTTGTCCTCCGAGTTTTCGCTTGGACATCGGCTTTGAATTTTTCCGATTGTGTCAAGAGCTTTTGCACTCTTGTATGGATGGACTAACGTATTAGAGCGTCGAACATTTACTTCATCTTTCAGTTTCATGAAGTCGTGTTCTTCGAGAACGTTGACTGTTGCGCCAGTGTCGATGATAAAGTTAAAAGTTTTACCATTGATAGTGATATCCGCTGTTGGATGTTGGGGTGTGGTCGCCTAAACTTGCCGAGTCTTGATACTGAACAGAAATTGATTTTTTTTCTTCGGTGTCCCCGTCTGATGTGGATTCGTCAGTGCAAACGGCCGCGGCAACACATCTTATAGATCGTTGTTTCTGTGCAATTGCTCGTTATTTTGGTCGTTGATTTGTCTTGGAACGATAGACCTTAGCAAAGTGATTCAACTTTCCACACGAATTGCATTCCTTTCCCCTCGCCGGACATTTACGATCATGGGGATAATGACCATCACAGAAATAACATCATCCGATTTCGTCATGGATGGTTGACTGTGATGTCGAATTGGTCGGCGAGATATACGAGATGAATTTGATCGTATAGCATCGACAGATTTGGCACTTGTTTTGCTTTCTATACTGTAAGCTTGTTCTTCGGAAATGTCGAGTGACTGAGTGTATACATTTCAGTAAATCGTCCAGTGTCATTTCCTCTCTAAGACTCCTAAGAGCTCGTCTCCTTGAATTATCTGCATTTTGATTTCCATGTCTTCATCTTGAATTCACATGCAGACGCTAACTCCTTTAGTCGAGTATAGAATGTAGCGTTTGACTCACCAGGCAGTAACTATGCTTGTCGGAACTGGTATGTGTTGTATTCCAAACTTTTCTTCGGCGAAAAATGTTTGGTTCGTGCATGAAGTGCCTTGTCATAGTCCTTTTTGTCACCTGTATCTAGTTGTCTACGTAGTATTTCTTCGTACGTCTTTCCCAGCATAATATTGTAGCAGTAGGTTTTCGAATTCTTCAACCCATTCTAGGCAACGCGTTCCAATTGAACATCAGCTCTTACTGGAAATGCTTCGAATGGTGGGAACGAAATATATATGTGCAGCCATCATAGACTTCTGTTGTCTTGACTTTTTAGGCATCTATATCGATGAGCTCCTTTCCGTGTTCGTTTGGTTTCCCTCTATCCTCGTCGCCAGTGTAAAGTGTTTTACGTGGACGTGTATATATGTGTGTGAGTGGTTTGATAGAGGTAGACACAGGAGACAGTGTTTGTTATTTGAATGCTTACTACGGTATGATACTTTATTCACATATGTACAGATGGATATAAGGATCAGTTACACTTTGATGAGAAGGTACGGTGGTATGTGGATGTTTAAGTCATTAGGACCACTTGGTGGTTGAATGTCTATTTGTGGATACTAAAGGCACGAACGTCAGAGAAAATGATAAGACGTGTAAATTTCTTTTGTAGTAAATATATTGGTTCCAAGAAAGAAGTGTAGGTATTGCCCCATATTTTGACACAGTAGTTTCTGTGTGGAAGAATTAGTGAGGTGTGCAGTAACAGAAGAATAGATTTCGGAATAAAAAGTGTCGGAGTAGTGAGATTAGTCCGACCTTTGGAGCAATAGATTTGACAACGTTTTAATAATAATGTAGGGAGAATTGAAACAGGTCTATAGTTGCTAACGTTGTCAGCTGCACATTTTTTAAAATAAATTGGCTATATTTAAAGAAACTGGTAAGATCCCTTGGCTCAGTGATGAACAATTGACTATGTGTGCAAGAGGACGAGCGATGATATATGTGCAGCAGGTGTGACAAGTCTCGGGTGAATTTTGTCGTAGCCAATAGCTTTACGTACGTTGGTCTAAAGTTTTTATTTCATTTTAATATCTTGTTGAGAGACAAGGTGGAAGAAGAAAGAGTTGCGATAGTTACCGTCGACTGGTGACTGATGTAAAATGTGATGCAAGGCTTGGACCGATGCCCTTGAAAAAGTTGTTATTTTCATTCGCTATATCGGAACTTTCTGTCAGGGACCATTGTTGAGCATCGTTTGTTTGTCAATTTGTTCAGTACTTCGTTGATCACCTGCTGCGTCTTTTACTATTACTTTGATCATACATACATACATACATACATACATACATACATACATACATGCATACATACATACACACACACACGTACATACGTAATACGTACGTACATACATACATACATACATACATACATACATACATACATACATATACATATACATATACATATGTAGCCTGAGACATAAAGCAGCATGTAAAGTTAGCGATGGCAATTTTACGCCTGAAGATCCTTCTAGTGAAACGGTCCGTAGCGTAAATCCATAATGTAATATCTTACTCGTCTTCTTTCATTTTATGCTTGATATGCTAGCACTCTCCAAGGTGATTAAGCACTCTACTTGGCGAAAGAAGAATGAAACTCTATGCACACACACACACACATACACATCGTCCGACGTACCGTCCGCAATAAACTGTACAAATAAAGAAACATACCGCTCGGAACATCGGATGCACAAGCGACAACTGTTTATACATGAATGAAAACTTAACCCGGCAAATAAATATCTATTCTACGAAGCAAACCAACTACGCAACACATCTGGGATCACAATGGCAAGATCTATACAAGGAAGTGGTGACCCAGCTATCTGTATATAATAACAACCCAAGATCTTAGCCGAGCTGTCTGAATAATATAATATTTATGCAGTGAACTTGAACATATCTATGGAACTGAACTTGGACTCGTTGCCAGTTTGAATATCAGATCGTTTGCTGAACATTACGATGATCTAGTATCTCTCTTAGATATCTTGGATTGTAAGTTTAATTTCTTAGGTTTGTCAGAAACGTGGTTAAATCACAATTCAGATTCGTCTCTCTTTAATTTGCCATTGTATTAAAGTATTACTTCTAACCGGGAAAATTCAAGGAGTGTGGGAGTAGCACTGTACGTTCACAGTTCTTTATCTTTTACCCGTATTGACAACTTCAACATTATGCACTGTGAATCGATCTTTGTAGAAACTGTCATTGATAACAAAACAATCATATATAGTAGGTGTGAATTACAGAAAACATAACACACCACACCACATCTTTAATTCCTCCATAGTCTTGAATCGTGTCTTGACCCAGCTGTCTGCTTCAGAAAAATCCTGCATAATTCTTGGTGATGTGAACATTGATACTTTCATTGACAGTGCAACTTTTATCCCGTACAATACTCTTCTAAATTCGTATAATTTCTACCAAATCATTAATACCGCCACCCATGCATGTCACCGACAACACCAGCACAATCATTGAAACAAATATCACTAATTACTTTGTCAACTGTGGTACAATTCAGTTCGACATCATCACAGATCACTATCCCATTTTTTGTATTATGAAGCACCTCAAACATATGCTGAAACCAGCAAACTCAACCCAAATACTTGACTTAGTATAACCCTGATGCTTTCTTATCTGACTTGAATGATACATCTTGGCAACCTGTCTATGACTGCACAGACCCAAATCTTGCCTACGAAGTCTTTTACAACATATTTCATAACATATCACGTCCATACCAAAACCAATAGTATCCGCAAATCCTGGCTATCACGGCATACTTACAAAACTATATAGAAATATTCTAACAAAACTCCTTAAGTCGGTAAAGAAACGTTATTATTTCAATAAATTTCAAGGTTCGTACGTACGTATGTACGTACGTACGTACGTACGTGTGTGTGTGTGTGTGTGTGTGTGTGTGTGTGTGTGTGTGTGTGTGTGTGTGCATGTATGTATGTATGTATGTATGTATGTATGTATAAAGAAATGTATATGGAATTTGTGAGACAGTCCGAATAAATAGATGTAAAATCAGACATTTCGAATAAAAATTCTTTATCAAGGTATTTATAGGCAAGCTTTAGACATATTAGGTAAACACCTGAATATATCTAAATGTTATGGAACAGAACGACAACCGTGCGTGATTAAAGGTTATACGTGTGAAACGTTCTAATATTCGCACGCACCAAATAGAACCCAATAGAACACGCCCGAATTTTTTTTTTTTTTAAAAGCGTGATTAGACCGGAAATGACGTGAATAATCTTTTAACTCCAAGGGGTGCCAGTGTTCCCAGACTGAAAATGAGTTCCTCTTCTTTTAACCTCAATACTTTCTCATCAACAGAAACCTTACAAATTCCTGAAATAGACATATCTGATACACTGTGATCGTTGGTATTAAAATGAATAGATACGGGATAGTTACGATTCTTTTGTCTGGTCAGACGGAGATGTTCCACGAAACGATCACCAAGACGACGTACAGTCGAACCTGTAATAAAAAACACATATTTTTGGCATGTAATGAAATACACTACATTAGTACAAATACAAGTAAATCTACTCGTAACAGCCACACTGTTCTTATGTCCAAAAACATGATTAGTATTAATAATGAAACGACATGTACCACATCGAGTACGGTCGCATTGAAGTGAACCAGCATTAACTTCCAATTCATAATGTTCTGTATGGACCACCATGCCATATCTCTAAGATTGGTATAACGACGCCGAGCTGTTAAAGGTACTTCAGGAAATAATGAAATGATAACCCTATTAGAACGTAAGATATAAAAATGCTTGTATATAATGTTCTTAACTATAGTGGAAAAGGGATGGTATGTTAGATAGAGCTAATATGGGACGATCGTTGTTACTCTTCTGATCATGTGATTTGATACAAACTTCCCTAGACAAAGATGACACCTTAAGTAAAGCCGACACTGGATAACAACGTTGATGGAAGTACGTGCAAAATTCACCAGACCTTTCTCTGAAATCCAAATCACTACTACAAATACGACGTAAACGAAGTAATTGTGAATAGGGAATGGAATCTGTACACTTATTAGGATGTGATGAACCATACTGCAAATATGAATGTGAATCAGTAGGCTTAGTATAAATAGATGTAGCTATATCATCACCATCAATCCTAAGGGCGATGTCAGGGAAATTGATATTTAGTACAGAAATATCATAAGTATACTGAATAGCAGGATTAAAATTACATATGTAGTTAATAAATTGCATAAGTTCCTCAAGTTTGAGTGAAGCTGCACCAACGCCATCATCAACAAATCGTTTATATAGATCAGGTAAGATCCCTTGATACGAGCTGAAAATAAGGTGTTCTTGATAAGACATAAATAAACAAGCATAACTAGGTCCAAGACAACTTCCCATAGCAACGCCGCGTTTCTGCACAAAATAACTGTCATTGAAGGTAAAATTATTACACGTAAGACCAAGTTCAGCCAATCTCAGAAGTACGTGGGTAGGAGGTTCAAGTACAGGTCTTAAATTAAGGTAGTGTTCGATTGCAACTAAACCTTCATTATGCATGCATGTATGTATGTATGTATGTATGTATGTATGTATGTATGTATGTATGTAGGTACATATGTATGTATGTATGTATGTATGTATGTATGTATGTATGTATGTATGTATGTTTAAAGACACTGATCTAAAACCTAAACTGTTTGATGCCCATATGAGAACCTTCGAACATCAATATAACCGACCAGACATTACTATCATCGATGTACAGAACAAACATGCAATATTAGTTGAAGTGTTCACACCCTTTGATGCACATATTCCATAGTGTTTTCAAACTCTCACTAGAAATAAACACCACAGGCTTTCGTTCAGAAATAATAGTTATTGTCATAGGAAGTCTCGGAAATATATATCATAAGGTCGCAAGTGGTTTGATCAAAGCTGGTTTAAATAGAAATAATACCAAATTTATTACCAAATACTGTAGTCAAAGCTCTATAATAGGTTCTTACAAAATATGCGGAGAATGTGATGTAGCCGGTACCATAACAACTAGATATTACGTCAACGTTTGTCATAGGTGTCCAAGAGATAGTCGTTCACTAGTCACTATGATTTCCTGCAAGGTATTGTGTGTGTGTATTCTTTTGAAGAAGTATGTACATACTTTACCTGTACATGCTATTTCCATGCATTGAGTTGAAAATAAATGAATTTGATATGTATGTATGTATGTATGTATGTATGTATGTATGTATGTATGTATTCTTATTCAAGTTCCTTTCTCAACACCTCAGGCCCTAACTCGACGAAACTCAGAATTCATTGGAAGTTAAATGGATTAGACGTTAGAATGTATTGTATTTAACTGAAGTATTTCAATATTGAACTATTTACCTACTTGGCATAAACCACTAATCCTTCGAAGCATATTGTCCAGTTGAATTACGATTAATTGATAACACATATTGGATTATTTAGATGTTTGATTATGTAATTGTATGTATTGAGTATCGTTTGTATGTATTCGTATCTCTTGTGCAGATTGTAAATATAGATGTGAACATTGAAAACTCAGACTGTGTGTGGTTGTTGTTTCTTCATAACTGTACACTTAACACTTGCATCCCAAACAAAGCCAACGGCGACACCTCAGGCTCCAATATAAATTATTATATGCAACTGGTACTTGTTCATAGCTGGGCAACAGGAAATTGGTTACATATGTATGTACGTATGTATGTATGTATGTATGTATGTATGTATGTATGTATTGTACATTCCTTCTTGTTCAAGTTCCTTTCTCAACACATCAATAAGTAAATGGGTGTGGTTTTTTTTGAATGCTTGAAGAAGTAAACTTAACGTCGCTGTTACCTAAGTCATAACAGGACAGGTTCTGATAATTAATACAACTATTGTAACTGTCCATCAACTGAATAATGTGTAATAATTTAGTGTAACTGTTTGCATACAGCTTAATGACTAGTTTGTTGTCATGTATTTGTGAATTTTAAACAAGTTATGTTTCTTCTTCTTTTACATGGTAAGGACTCTCCTATCAATGAAAGGCAAGCAGTTGGTATGTTACACAATATCTTTATATATATAAACATCACTAAGTCTTTATAGTGAACAAAACATTGGATTGTTATATATACCACTAGGAACCCAGCCACTGGAGGTGATACAAACAATGGGCACTTTGTTAATATATTTCCTCATGCTTTTTGTGAGTGACCTAATAATTTGATAAAAAAAGGAAACGTCTCATTCTAATCCAGATGTTTGTAAATGTCAATTTATTTACTTCTAAAAATATCTAGGAGGAGTTATTTCACTTTATAGGTCGTAAATAAAGAACTTCTATATAATCTACAATTGAAACATTGAAAAAATAAACTTTTTTGTCAGACATAATAACTTACACGCATTTCCATAATATCCACAAAAGTATCAATTCACCATTTGGTAAATGTAATTGTGTATGGTATGATAAAGCCAGTTACATTGATTTTTTGGGTCCATACCCAAAACCCAGCGCCCCCCCCCCTCCCCTCCCATGAATTACGATTTCCACTTATTACTGTACCAGACCTACACAATGTCTTGTTTTCGATACTTTAATACTTTTGATTGACTATATATTGTTGGTTGTCTCACCAACAAAACAATACCTTTTACAGCCAAGGTAGCTTTATTTATTAGATTCGAAAATTCTGCATGTGTTTGTGTGTGTGTGTGTTTGTTTGTTTGTTTGTTTGTTTGTTTGTTTGTTTGTTTGTTTGTTGTATGTATGTATGTATGTATGTATGTATGTATGTATGTATGTATGTATGTATGTATGTCTGTCTGTGTGTCTATCTGTATTTCTGTCTGTGTTTGTGTGTGTCATCATTTTATCAAAATGGCTAGCCCAATTAATTCAAATTTGATACATTCTATAGTGTAATTAAAGCGTGGTGATGTAGCGTTTAGTTTATTTATGACCCATGCATTTGCATAATTAATGATTTTCAGTAATTAGGCTACATCTTACATAAGCACCCTTCAAATTCAATAAAATTGGTACATCCTTGAAACATTGCTAATCGCATATATTCTATTGTATGCCAACAATTATAATGTGTAGGAACGAAAAACATCAAGAATGTCCTTACGGAAGGCATTTAGTTTAAATCTGGTTAGTTTTAGTTTCAGCTTTGGTAAATATTTCCTTACATGTCATGCAAGGTTTTTCATTTGAGTATTGTTATATGTTCCTTAGGATGTGAATTTCGATGTTTCACCGGCGAGTGTGTTCCCCAGGCCGAGGTGTGCGATGATAACAATAACTGTCCTAACGGTGAAGATGAACACCCTATAGAGTGCTTTCAGAGCCCTGTAGTTTCCTCTTACTCTTATGAGTATGGTAACGTGGGTGGTAAGGAATAAATTGTCGGCATTACAAGTTGCTATTAGTAAATTTTTGGTAATGGTTGCTTTATTCTTTGTTCTGAATTTTAACCGACACAATTTCAATGCTTCTTCTTCCACAATTAGTGCAATCTTAAACTTATGCTGCAGTTGATATATTTAACTATATCCCATGTTTTTATTCCATAAACCAGCGCTTGTTTACTTTCCAAACCCACATATCCCCTCAAGTTGTGTTTTCACTTACAACTAATTTTAATATTGTAGTTAGAATGACACTTGTTTATTTCAAAAGTAAACACAAAAGTAAAATATGGAAATAAATAAATGTTATTTTAATGTGACAGTGAATGAAACCCTTCACATTCGATAACAACACATTTTCCATATAGGTGATATTTCACATACACAACGGATTTGTAATTTTTCATTTCATTTCTATTCTGTTTTCATTTCAGAATGTGTATACAATTGTATTAACTTCGCTGGTGAAGACACCTGCATTGGGACTAATGATTTGTGCAACGTGTTCCCAAATTGTAAAGATTGGAGTGATGAATTAGATCCAGCACACGGATGTAATGAAGTTTGTACGAGCACCCTCATTTATCAAGTCACATTGATGCTAAACTTTACTAGTCTTTAACCCATCTAACCAACACATTCGTTCAGGAGTAAATACAATATCTCGCCTGACTTTGCACACCTAGTATAAGTAGTTAACATATATATAGTAATCACCATGTCTATATTACAGGTGATGTCCCTTTACATATTAGCACTTAACACTTTAGACAAAGTACTGTAAAAAAACACCAATGATGTTGTAGCTCATCATTACAGTTGTTGTTGTTTTTGTCGTCGTTGTTGTTGTTGTTTGTTTGTTTGTTTTTTTGTTTTTTTGTTTGTTTGTTGTTGTTTTTTTGGGGGGTGGGGGTTATAGGATGATTAGCCACATGCTAATCCAACCATGTTGTTAGCTATGTGAATTGCGTGGTTATTTTACTGTTGACATTTGCAGTATCTTAATTATGAAAGCCTGTTAGTACCATCACAAAAGCAAAAAAATATCTTGTGTTGTCAATAAATTATCTCATGCGCACGAGATATTATCTCGAGCGAACGAGATATTGTCTTGAGTGCACAACATATTTTCTCATTATCTCAAGAAACCATCCAGTTATCTCGAGAAACTATCGAGATCTCGATATAATTTTTTCTATTTTTTTCTTTCGGAGAGTTATCTCGTTATCTCGAGAAGTATCTCATTATTGATATAATTTTAAAAATAAAATTTAGCTTTCAGAAAACAAATTATATTGTTATCTCAAGAAAGTATCTTGTTATCTAGATATACTATCTCGGGATCTCGATATAATTTTTTCTTTAAAAGAAAAATAAATATGAAAGCCCATTAGGGACATTAAAAAAATTGTTTTCGGAAAATGAAAAATTATCTCGTTATCTCGAGATACTATCCTGAGATCTTGATATAATTTTTTGAGAAAACGAAAACGAAAAAGTTGCTTTCAGAAAACAAAATACAGGCCCGTTTGCACTACCATTTTCACCAACTTCAGTTGTGGTGTTGTGTTTTATAGAGTTTTGAACTTCAGGGTTTTTGGACTCTTTTTCAGATATTCATTAAAATACATATGTATGTATGTATGTATGTATGTATGTATGTATGTATGTATGTATGTATGTATGCATGTATGTATGTAAAGTTTCTCCTGATAATGATAATGAGATAGTTTCTCGAGATAATGGGATACCTTTCCGTTTTCCGAAAGCAAACATTTTTTTAAAATTATATCCAGATCTCGAAAAAGTTTCTCGAGATAACGTGTCATGCGCTCGAGATAATATCTCATTTGCTTGAGATAATATACACACAACTTATCTTCTCGAGTGCACAAGATATTTTTTTTTTTGCTTTTGTAGATGGCACTAACGGGCTTTCATACTGTGTAACCGTTGGGTGATAAACCATTTTTAAAAAAATTATGTACCTAACTACTGCCGCTATATATTTGCAATATATACCATCATTCCAATGTTGCTATTGGTGTGGTCTTGTTATTTAGTATTGCATTCGTCACTGTTGGATCTTTATCCACTTCCCTACCCATCCTCTAAGTATTGTTATCTTTGCAATGTACACTATCATTTGACTGTTGGTGAGGTCGTGGTTTGTCACTAGGCATTTTGATTGGTATCTGTACAAATATACCAGTATTTGGTTGTTGCTAAGGGCATGGTCATGTTTTTTATGGCCAGTTGTTCCAATATGTCTTGAACAATCTCTGTAGATTAACACCTAGAGATCCCCAACAAATTCCAGACCCATTCACCTTAGTTTTCGAGATATAACTACTTGATAAATGTCCACGTTTGTATATTCGAATTTCTACATCAAAGATGGGCTAATAATGTCCTGAATATTACTGTATCGACATATATCCTAAAATATCACTATGACATTTCAGCCCAATCTGTCAAATATGTTTGGAATTAAAGATATTTGATCGAAAAGTCAACAGACGTTCAGGGGAAGTACGTTCGATCATGTTTGTTTGTCTCTTCGTCAGTGCATGCGTCCATCTATCTATCGTTTATGCGTGTCCACCTGTATATCAAACATGCATAGGCCAATTTCAACCAAACATTTGACAAATGTCAGGTGCCAGTCCGCATACGTATGGAACTTCATTATGTCGCCTTCATGATAACTGTGAAATGGTGGCCACGTCTTTCCCATTGACATCACGTATGTGCACATACCAGATAGAGACGTTATTTATGTGTCTGCACAAAGTTATCAGTAGCAAGCCTTCTAATGATACATCGACCTTTAATCCTTTCCGCCATCTTCAAGGTCAAACAGGCATAAACCTTTATAAAACTTCACATTTTGCCTATTAACTTTACAAGCTCTTCTCCGCTGTTGGCTATGGTTACTCTTTTGCAGCCATCAGTTGGGGTCTTACCCCTTTCAAACTCTGCTGGAGAGTTTTGCAATCATAGCTCTTGGCGGGAGACGCCATCACATTACACCATTGTGTTGAACCATGAATCTTTGATTATTGCTGCTCTCGATCTGCTGGGCATATCAATGTCATTCTCAGCATTTCATATCCTTCACGAATCGTTTATTATTTACAAATACTATTAGGATACACACTTTAAATTTTGAAAAAACTAAAAAAAAACTATCATTAGATATTATGCATTCTCTAAATTCCTTATATTCGAGTAGAAAATATATATCGAAAACATCTACCCTTGCTATGTATGTATGTATTATTAATTTACGTAAGTCTTTTGGGATAATTCGATAATGATATATGTATTATTAATTGTAGCAGAAAACTGAATATGCGTCTAGGGGTAATTCCTAGGTAAAACAAAGCCTTAATCTCGTTTGCTGTAAAACTGCAACATATTCTTGTTAATATTAATTTAGCCTACTGCCTACATACTTGGTAAAATTGGACATATGGCTGGTAAACATTTGTAATTTGATTTGATATCAAATTAATGAACTGTTTCACAATTTCAAAATTTAATTTAATTGTCCTAAAGGCTTGCTTGCTACCTATTAATATCACAAAAGCTGTTTGCCTGATAATATATTATGTTTATCCTACAGTCGGAAAATACCTTTGCTTCAAAGGAATTGCCCGATAACAATACAACTCATACTTATGCCCAGTGGCATCAACTAAAGTCAATCATTTCATTCTCTGTGACAATATATATATTCTGACACTGCGTTCTGTCACCAGGAAACTTATTTTCCTTTATGTTATTCATGAACAGTTGGTGATTGCCGGTGTTCCGGGTGTCTAGGCTGTTCCTGTACGTATTATGTTGAATCTGGCTTGACTTATGTCATTTGCAATTGTACTAATGGTTATTCTGGAGATGGGTTACTTTGTAATGGTAAGTATAACTCATGTAGCGCTGGCGAATACCCATCAATCAAACCTCTTTGATGTAAATAGCGGACCAAGAAAGTTTCATTCTCAGTATGTGCTATAGGTACTTTAAATTTCCATTTATATAATCACATGCGCTAAAAATGTGACATTAAATGTGATTTTGAAGGTTTCAAATGGCATTCCAAATACTGTATAAGGACCAACGATAGAGACGCTTGTTGTTCTAATTGAGATAATCCAAATATGATATTTTATATATATCTCTTTCAAACACTACAAAGGTACTAGCATGAATAACCGGACCATGTTTGAGAGGAATAGAAACTAAATGTAGTATTTTGTGTTTGGATTCTTACGTTTGTTTGCGCGTATGTTATGACTCACGTTTTCAAAACTGCAAACCTAATGGAGTAGACACCCATTGTCGTGAATGGACAACGACCACACAATAAACTTAGTAGATTCTGTTTGAATGTATGTTTACCGGTAATATAACTTATAGCCCATCCAGTGTCAGGTTTGAGAGCTATGAGTGACAATATCAGGGTCAGTGAAATCAAAATATGCACACAAGTTAGAGTGGCTATTTTTTTATTCTTTGTTTCTCATGACCAAATTATGACAAGTCGTACTGACCGAAAAGCATAATAAATCTTTTTCTGCATGTTGTTTTCTTGATGTCCCTGACTACTTTTAGCCATTTATTTGTAGTAATCAATATTTGTATTTCCTATATTTAATTTATTGTTTTCGTCTAACCAGAACTTTTGAAAGATAAAACTATGCAATTGAAAAGAAAAGCATGTTGAATTAAATTCGCTTTTGAATATTTAGAATATTTTTTTCTTGTTTTGGACATCTCAATTTTCAATAGGAGGTGGGAATGCTGTAACTCAAATGACCAACTTTCGGTCGTTGTGGGCCTACTCGCAAGCACGTTTGATTTTACAAAATTTTACTGTCAAATGTTCACTTTATCCCAATTAGATCTTTTTGAGTTCAAAAATCATACTTTAAAAACCCATAGTCATGTGAATGTACAAAATCAAACGTCGCCCTCTACAGGCTGATCAGAAACAAATCAAAACGTCACAGATGGCAACATGTCTATGGTACAAGTGTGTATGTGGAGAAAACTGTTATTAATCACTGAAATACGGGATCTGTGACTATAGTTTTTGAGTTCAAAACCTAAGTGTGGGTGGGTGGGTGACAATATACCCTTAATAGAATTCAGAATGTCATGTCATGTATTTCAACATATCGAAAATTGCATGCTGTAACATAATCAGACAATTGACATCTATGGGTTTTTAATGAGTATGTATGTATGTATGTATGTATGTATGTATGTATGTATGTATGTATGTATGTATGTATGTATGTACAAGCAATCAGGCAGGTAGGTAGGTAGGTTTAAGTAAGTCGGTACTTAGTGCGTGAGCATGTACGTACATTGTTTGGGTGGGTGGATGAGTGAGTGGGTGAATGGGTCATGGGTGAATGGATAGGTTGGTAGATAGGTCGACAGTAAGGTAATTAGATAAGTAGCGAGAGTGGCAGAGTCGACATGTAGGCAGTATATCATGTATTCATCATTAGTCTGTGTTGTAAATGTTATATGGTTGTTCTCAATCTCACGTTTCCATCACAGTCTCTCTACACATAATATCTGCTCCAGAAATTCACTTTAAAATGAAAGCAAATGTAAAGTAAACATGTCATTGGGCAGTCTTTCCTATCTTACAATCCTAGGTTCATTATTACCAATCATTGTTTATATGATAAGCTGTTCCCTATCTTTCTAGCCTCACCGACCACAACAGTAACCGCCACCCCTCAGACGACCAGTCACACGGTCACCACTCAGCCGACCAGTCAGACAACCACCACTCAGCCGACCAGTCAGACACCCACCACTCAGCCGACCAGTCAGACACCCACCACTCAGCCGACCAGTCAGACACCCACCACTCAGCCGACCAGTCAAACAGTCACCACTCAACCGACCGGTCAGACAACCACCGTTCAACCAAGCACATCTCAACCAGCGTCCAATAAGATTCACTGTGAGGCCGATGAAATGTTTGTAGCTGTTCCCATGGAATGGATGGCCACTGAATTCCAGCTTGGAGAGACAGACGCAACCGGATTCCACCTTAATGATCCATCTTGTGTTGGAACTATGGAGGATGGTGTATTTGTGTTTAGAACCATGCTATATAACTGTTTGACTACGTCATTGGTAAGAGAGCATAGGCCAAACACCGTTTTTGAACATCCTAAAAGTATCATTATCTGTAACAAAACAATATGACATTACATGTCAAATTTCACATTACAGCCCGCTGCCTACCTAAAGGTTAATATTCTGAAACACGATTTATAAAATAAAATAAAATGGATGGATAGATGGATGGGTGGATGGCTTGGAGGTGAATGAAACTATTGATGATTTGGTGGGTGGATGGAGGGATGGATTGATGGTTGGATTGGTGGGTGATGGAGGGATGGATGGATAGATGGATGGATGAATGGGTGGCTTGGTAACTGGGTGGGTGGGTGGGTGGGTGCAATGATGGATGAATGGATTAATGGATGGATGGATGGGTATGCAGAAATATGGATGTATGGATGGGAGTATTTGTCAAGAGCAGAATAAACAAAAATATTTGATATCGGTATATGTAATTATTTTCTTATCATGGGCCAATCACCATTTTGAAACATTCTAAAATCGTCACTATCTGTAACCAAACAATATAACATTATATTCCGAATGACACATTTCAGTCAGCTGCCTACCTAAAGGTTAACATTCTGGAAAAAAATACTTAAAAAGTAAAATGGATAGGTGGATGGATGGATGGATGGCTGGCTGGCTGGCTGGCTGGCTGGCTGGATGGATGGGTGGATGGGTGGATTTGACAAGGGTCGAATAAACATAAATATTTGATATAGTGAGGTACATGTCATTATTTTCTTATATTAAGGAGTTACAAGATGGCAACATCAGCTACAGTAACATGGTCTTCTCTGCAGGAAACAGAAAACTTTTTGAAATGACATGTTTGTATCCAACGGAATACCATATTGCTGCACCCATTCACATCGTTTCCAATCCATGGTAAGTGACAAATGTTTATAATATATATTTCCTATAACAATCTGTTTAGTTTTTGATGCATGGCAACATATTCTAGTGTAAATAAAAGAAATGATAGTCTTTAATACCAGAAAATAGTTACATTTTTTTTCCTGGAGTGGCGTTCCCTTTAATGGCTCCCGTGTATGGCTGGTCATATGGGTTGGGCCAATACAACTTTATACTTGAAATTCAAATAGAGTATATTCTGATACAATGGGCAATGTGATTATCTATATGATAATTAGTCTAAAATATCCGATCAGCTAACGATAAGCTATATTAAAGTGGTTGTAGTTCTAAACAATGTATCACGATTCTTCATGACTTTTTTTGACACATTTTTCTTTACAAAACATATTTGCTATAATGTGCTATTCATGATATTCACAATTTCAGAGTTACAATTGTCCCTTGGACTAAATGAAGTATGTTCTTTATTCATCTTACAGTCCTAGCTTTGTTCACTTCTTGGGATTTGGCAAATACACCATTGAAGCAACATTCTACAGCAACAACAGTTTCACTGGTACCTTAGACCCTGCTACTGACTTCCCCATTGTAATATGTGATGACACTTTCATATACTTTGGTATCGCTGTTAAAAGCAATGACTATAATCTGGAACTGTTAGTGCAGAACTGTTTCATATCGGACAGTGCGGATCCTAGGCTTAGCTCAGTGTCATATGATATTCTTACTGATGCGTAAGTTTAATGTCAGTTTATATTTAAATTATTTGTAATTATTTTAATTCAATCAATCAATCAATCAATCAATCAATCAACCAGTTTATTTATTTAGTTATATAGTTATTTATGTTTGATTACTTATGTGTGTTTGTAATTTGTATATTTATTTGTGTGTGTGTGTTTGTTTGTTTGTTTGTTTGTTTGTTTGTTTGTTTGTTTGTTTGTTTTGTTTTGTTTTGTTTTGTTTTTTGTCGGTCTACTTATTTATTGCATTTAGTTATGATGCATTCGAAGTCTACAGGTCGCCACAGGCCTTCCATGTGTAGGGCGAATGACAAATTATACGTTTAGACCTTTAAGAACAAGTCTTACGGTTTTTATATTAGTTTGCGACAGAAATGATGACGATTTTGTTGTTGTTGTTGTTGTTGTTGATGATGATGATGATGATGATGGTGATGATGATGATGATGATGATGATGATGATGATGATGATGATGATGATGATGATGATGGTGGTGGCGGTGGTGGTGGTGGTGACGATGATGATGATGATGATGATGATGATGATGATGATGATGATGATGAGATGATGATATTGTTGTTGATATTACAAGTCAAAATATTTTATATAACAAGAAATATAAAATATATCTTAAACCATTATAAATACTTGTTTCATTTAATATCATAAGCTTTGTATTATTATTTTTTCAACTGTCATCACTTAAAGTAAGTGGCATAGTTGGTAAGTCAGTCTATAAATTTGTGTACAACATATACATACCTACATGACAGGTTATGGTTGGCTAAGAAATAAAACATGGAGAAACGTTTATATTGTGGCCCATGGAAAGTGAACAATCATAAGAAAGTGGTGATAAGCATTTTGATACACACCCTGTTATCAAACCACTCAATACTAAAATATCTATGTATGTTTTTTTCAGCTGCCTAAGTGCTGGTGTGGCTGGTTATGAGCAAGTCTCTGGAAATACGTTGGAGAAACTGTTTTGTGTGGATATCTCGGACATTCTTCAGGGAGTCAAAGTGACTGTTGCGGATGATATTGAACTGTACCTACATTGCTCTATTATGGTATGCAAAATAGATGACGTGGGAACTCCTTGTGACCTGGTATGTACTAAAATAACTACAGAAAAGAACCTATAACATTTCTTTCCTATTAATATATATATATATATATATATATATATATATATATATATATATATATATATATATATATATATATATATATATATATATTAAATATAGTCCAATTATTGATATTGGCAATTGACAATAGCTATACTGCCATTGAACATTGATCTTAGGTCACTGTTAGAGATTCAACTTTCTGTTCTGTGGTATATTATTACCTTGTAAGTCGTGCAAGTCAGCGATTATCTGTTACAGCCGATTACCATTCTTTTATATAATATGTAAATACGTACTTATTGCCAGCAGACTTTATTTCTAATTTACGTACATTAAAGCTTTCGTCCTGATATTGTCTTTACCAAGAATTGGCATGTTTCAATACCATATCGATTGGTATGCGCAATTAAGTATGTATGATTAATAGTCCAGTATACAATAAACAGAATTAATATTTCACACATCAAATTATATTACAAACATTTAATGCCTGACAACCTATATTTAAGGTGTAACTACAAAGAGTTACATAAACCAAATCATTAAAGGGTTAAGTCTCTCCCCATTCACTCTTTTATAGGGATGTGTGAATGGACTCAAAAGAGAATTTGGTGAAGTAACTACTGGATCTACTCATTCCTTCATAACTCATGGTCCATTTACTTCCACTCAAGGGGAAAGGTGTGTTGTTTGACAGCTTGTCCTTTTTCAACATAAAATATTATTATGCCCCATATTACCACCACGTTACTACTAATAAGCGTAGCTGGCACGTAAAACCTTTCAACACTAAATAAGGAGTTTGTATTCGGGTCATTGTACATCACAACAGTTGTCAGTTGTGTTGTACTTGAAATATGAGTAAACGTCCTCAATGGCAATTAGTTCACTTATACCTCTCTTAAACTCAAGCTTGGACATATACCCATATTGTTCTGCGAGAAAACCGTCATGATAAAGAGGTTTTGTAAATAATCATCTTCGACTTGTAACGACAGGTTCACCATGTCGCTATTATTTTCATAACATACTTATCATACCCAGAACGCCGAATTGCATTATATTTCATTTCCATTTTTTTCTAGATGCACCAATACGTGAACGATCAGAAGGCCGGAACCAGGACATCTACCCAGGCCACGTCCAAACGATTTGAAGACATTATCTGCGAATTCATAGTTGTATTGCATTGGTGGTGGTAATTTATGTATTAATTAAACATCAATCTTTAAAAAATTGATTATGTAATTTATATTGTCTTATTGTTAGTGTAATTAACGTCTATGATTTTGGTTTTCGGTATTAATAAAATTATCATCATTAAAAGCAAAATTAAGTTGTGATTGCCCATTAATTAGATTAACTATCATATATGTAAATAGATAAATGCATCCAATTAGATCTATATACACTTACATCTTTAGGATTTCAAGCTGAATAAGTTTAGGTCTGAAGTAAGATGACATTAAAATATTGAAATCAAACACGGTGAAATAAAACAAAGATGTACTGTAAGTGCTTGCTGAAATTTGATGAAAAAGATACACAACAGGGATGAAATTCTCAAAATAGTTTTCAATGATACAGTGTTGAATAATCCTTTGTAATGTGAGAAACCAATATGCTTAAGATATGCAATAGTATTCGAGGAGTAGTGATCATGAGACATTGATCAGTCGGGTAGACAGACAGACAGACAGACAGACAGACAGACAGACAGACAGACAGACAGACGAATGAATGAACGAATGGGCAGACAGACAGACAGACAGACAGACAGACAGACAGACAGACAGACACGGAAAAAACTAACAATGATATAATAGTCAATAATATATATATATATATATATATATATATATATATATATATATATATATATATATATATATATATATATATAACTCGGTGTCTGATGATCGCAATATGCGTGAAACTCCGAGTTACACCCAAGAAAGAGTTCCAGTACTACCAAAACTATATATATATATATCGGAATATTCATGCTACACAAATTAGCCAAAAAATACGGTAAAGAAAACATAGGTCTATATAGGGACGACGGACTAGCCGCCTTCAAGAACATCACCGGAAGTAAATCAGAAAGTATCAGAAAAGACATAACTAAAACCTTCAAAGCCATGGGGTTAAAAATAACCATACTCACCAATCTGAAAACCGTCAACTTTCTAGACATAACGCTCAACCTCAACAACGGTAAATATTACCCTTACAGGAAACCCAACGACAACCCCATGTACATACACACACAGTCTAACCACCCACCCAGCATCATCAAGAACATATCGTCAGCCATCGGCCGTAGAATTTCCGACATATCATCCGACGAACACATCTTCAACCAGGCAGCCCCACTGTACCAAAATGCACTAAAAACCAGCGGCCACAAAGAGAACATCACGTACACCAGCACCCCGACGCAGAAAAACAAGAAAAACAGAAATAGAAACACCATCTGGTTTAACCCACCATACAGCAAAAATGTAGCCACCAATGTAGGCAAACGATTCCTCAACCTAATCACAAAACATTTCCCAGCAGACTCTAAGTTACACAAAATATTCAACAGAAACAATGTCAAAGTCAGTTATAGCTGCATGCCAAACATGGCTACCATAATCAAAGCGCATAACGCCACCATCTCCAACAGCGAAACTAAACCCACTCAAAAACCCTGTAATTGCAGACAGAAAGACACCTGCCCTCTGAACGGCGAATGCCAAACGGAAAACATCGTATACCAAGCCACCGTCCACGGAAAACAAACTAAAGTATATATCGGTCTAACAGAGAACAACTTCAAACAGAGATACGCCAACCACAAACAGTCATTCAAACATGAAAAACACGAAAACAGCACAGAACTATCAAAACACATTTGGAAACTGAAAAGAAACAATGAGCCTTTTTCCGTATCCTGGTCCATCAACAAGAAAGCCCAAGCATACACCAATAAAACAAAACGATGCAACCTGTGTTTAACCGAAAAACTAACTATTATTAAAGCAGACAAAAGCTCCACACTAAACAAAAGAACTGAGTTGATATCCAAATGCCGACACGAGAATAAGTTTTATTTGTCCAACTTCAATAGAGCATCTATCACCTAAACTATTAAACCCGTTAACTAACGGAACATCAAAGCCCAACATGGAACAACCCGCCAACACTTACTTGTCCGCACCCAATAACCCACACAATAACAACCAACACCTCCACACATACAACACCTACCCACCGACACAGACAATAGTGATGGTATTTCTATTGTCTACACTCTATATATACAGCACACCCAGAGAGTAGGCCTCAGAGTGTCTGATGATCGCAATATGCGTGAAACTCCGAGTTACACCCAAGAAAGAGTTCCAGTACTACCAAAACTATTACGCTCTGCCACTGCGGTATAGAGCACTGTCTTATAGCAGATTGATACTCACCGAGTTATATATATATATATATATATATATATATATATATATATATATATATATATATATATATATATATATATATATATATATATATATATATATATTAAACGGTATGTTGAATAACTTTTGCATACTCCCAGTTAAACTATATAGGAATAGAGACTCAAGTACAAATATTTTTGATCATCGAACCATTCCTATATATGGCAAAATCACCAATGTGTCAATAAATTAGTGTAGGAGGGCACTGTTGTTACACAAGTAACAGGCACCTCAAAATGCTCCTATTGCTCCGGGATTTCTGTTCAAAGAACATTGTTAGTTTGTAGTTAAATGGTATTGGCAATATAGATAAAGGTGTACTTTGGGCTTTGACGGATTTGGAGAAGTTAATTTGACTTCTGCTTAGAGAACTTGGTACAATCATTTTTGAATTGTTGTGCACAACGTGTAGTAAAACAAGATGGCGACTGCTAACCCAAGCAAGTCAACTCATAAAGGAAGTACCACTTCAAGTGTCAACAACACAGACAAACATATAATACCCTCCAAGGATAGAAATGACCACATCCACTGTGGGAGCTATAACCTAATGGTATTGGATAGTCACTCTGAAATTAACTGTGACCTTTGTAATTTCTGGTTTCATTGCTCATGACAGCAAATATCAAAGCAAGTATTCGAATCTATATCCAAATGAGGGGAAGCAAGCACAGTATATTGGTATTCTAAAACATGTTTTTCAACTGCTGGAAATATACTTAAGATGGTGGCAAACCTTCAAATGAATCAAACTAAGCTGGAATCACAGGTCCAAGGAATCAATGATCGTTTGAATGGACGTGATAATAAACTACAGCAGAAACGTGAAGTAAGTTATATTAAAGATATACATGAAGAACTCACAGAATTAGGAAACCCTAGTATTCAAGAGACTACGAGCAAATCAAATGAGAAAATTACTATAGAAAAGACTGTGAAATAAATGAACGAAAGAAGAGTCAAAGAACCCAGCATTATTATTTTTAATATACCAGGACCCAAGACAAACTTGCGAGAAGAGAGAATGAAGGAGAACATGGAATGGTAAAAAAACTATGTAATGAAGTATGTGATTTAGATGTTAACCCCCAAGAAGACAGACTTGGAGAAAGGAAGGAAGAGTGCACGCCCATGTTTGTGTCTTTTAGTGACACTGAAACAAAAAATAGTTTTTTGAGAAATCTGCCTAACCTGCGAGGAGATGAACTACCATTTAGTGAGTTTACAGTTTCCCATGACATTTCACAGACAGAGAGAGAAGAGTACAAGAAACTCCACGCTGAAGCCAAATAAAAGGAAGAGGTTTCGCAGGGGAAGTAGATGTTCAGAGTGGGAGGACCTCCGTGGGCAAGAAAGATAGTGAGATAGAAGGAGTAAGAACAGTAAATCAAGAACTTTATACAATGTACTTACAGAAATACGGACAGCTTGCTAAACAAATGGGATGAATTCAAGCTGATAGTCCAAGTCCACAAGCCAAAGAGTATTGGTATAACAGAAGTGAGACCAAAACACTCAATATTTCTAATAAATGTAGCTGAAATGACTTTAGAAGATTATGATATTTTTCACTGTAATTTAAATGATAGAAATGGAAGAGGAATTATACTGTACATACGTAAATCTCTGCGATCAAGCTCATATGCCGTGAACATTTATTGTCAAGAATCGGTATGGGCAGAAGTACAACTGAACTTGAAGGATAAACTACTTGGATGGATGCATCTGTAGAAGTCCAAGCACAACTATGGAAAGCATTTGCAAAACTGAGACAACTAATAGTAGAAACTACAAAACATAGACATAGCCACCTGTTGATTATGGGAGATTTCAACTAATAGTAACCAGATATAAACTGGAGGGACTGGAGTACTAAATCTGACCACAAATAATGAAGAATTTAGATTTATAGCATGCCTAAGAGATGGTTATCTTCACCAGCATATTGCAAACCCTACAATGAACCGTATCAATAATGCACACAGCATGCTGGATCTAATTCTCACAAATGAGCAAGCCATGATTCAGGCATTAAACTACCATAGTCCTATTGGCAAAAGTGACCATTCAGTTATCCATTTTTAGTTTAAGTGCTTCACTGACATCACTACAAAATATGGAGGTACCACCAATTTGGAAACAAACAAGGACGAATATCAACCATCTACAAACTTTGAAAGGAAATAGGAAATTAGCCAGTAAATATAGACCAGTGAGTCTTACCAGCATTGTATGCAAACGTATGTAACAGATGATCACAGATCATATCACACAGCACTTCAAAAAACTTCCAAAATATATATAGAGCCTTTCAGAACAGTATAAATCCGTATACTGGAACTACATTAAATAGCACAACGTACTAGGTATCCTGCCCAGTTCAATCATGGACAGTGCCCTCTATGGCAGAAATGAAAAACTTTCAACATGATAAACAGTACTTATTATAAGAGGGCGCTCTTCATAGTGCAGGGCGTCTTTTGTAGTGGCTCCACAGTATTGACTTTCTTTTGTTAATTTTTGCGATCTGAAGCAGCATACAAGCATATATCGTTATGAGATGTGAAACTTGTAATACCAAAAAGGGAGTGAAAATGTGTCAGGGCGATTTAATGTGCTGTAGTAACTGCAACACGAAGCGTTCCGGAAAACCTACAACTCAAAGTGTTACTGCATTGGACAAGATGGCGGCTAACAGTACTGACAGTCCCGTATCTAGAGTCAGTGACGACGAGAGGCTTCAACACCTGTTACAGACGATCATCATACAGCTATCCAAAATACAAACTGACCTACAAGACGTCAAAGAACAACAAACCCAGTTGAATAATTGAATGGCTTTTTCAAAGTCAAATATGAAGAATGAAAAATCGTATAGACACTGTGGAACGTGATAACACACAACTAAGACAACAAAACGCACAACTGAGTCAACATATCAATACGGTAGAAGACGATCTGAACAATTTAAATCAATGCAACTGGAGAATAAACCTGGAAGTAAGTTGTGTCCCTGAGACAGAAGGTGAAGATGTGACCAGAACGGTATTCAGAATATTCAAGAAGATAAACACGAACATTAAACATGTTAAAGAAAGTGATGTCGACATTGCTCACCGCATTGGACCACAAGACAGGCATAACAACACTGCCGCATCAGCCATGTCAACACGAACAAGACCTAGACCGATCATAGTAAAATTTACAACCAGGAAGGCAAGGAACAGCGTGTGCGACAATAGGAAAAAAGTAAAAAATACAACTGCTATACATTTTGGTATGGATAGCCTATCAAAACTATACATCAACGAAAATCTACTACCAGCCATGCGCAAACTACTGTACAAGGTAAATATAAGAAGGAAAGATACTCGCTACAAGTACATGTGGACAAATAATGGGAAGATTTATGTTAAGAAGGACGACACGTCAAGAATACTTATCATTTCTAGAGAAGATGACTTATCAAGAATTGTTTAATATAGAACTGTGAAGGTACTATGAATTTCACACTCCGACTACCTCAGAACTTACCTCAAAGCTTTTCCTTATGGAACAGTAAGACCTTTTGTGGGTGCCTCATGTGCGTTGTATAAGTACAACAACAACAACAACAACAAGTAGTTACGTACCCAAACTATGAACAATAACAATGATACTTCTTTGCTTTTTAATGTAGACCACTCCTCCCTATCACCATACAATTTTGATGAGTGTTATGATTCTATATCAAATAGTTCTTTATGTGTATCCCATGTCAATATCAGGTCATTACATTAAAATATTGATAGTTTAAAACTAATGTGTGAAGACATTATTAAGTCTAAATTTGTTATTATTGGTATATCTGTGGTTTGGGATACCAGTAATTTGAATATTTGTAATATACATGTTTATACATTTGAATGTAAATCACTTGATGTGGGTAGGGGTGGTGGGGTAGGGGCATATATACACTCATCTCTCACATACAACTTACAAAATGTTGTCAATACTCACGCAGAGTCCCTCTGATTGGAAGTAAAAACATGAGTAACTAAAACAATAATGGGTACCATATACAGGAAGCCAAACGCTGATATTAATGAATTTCATAATAGTTTACTAAGTGTATTAAGTGATTGTAGGCTTGATAAAACCCGTTGTATTTTAATGGGTAATTTTAATTAATATAAACGCTATAAATAATTCACTTCAGGTTGAATCACTACTTGCATCTTTAGAATGTTTAGATTATATCAGCTGATATCTACACCAACCAGAGTGACAAGTACTTCTCAAACATTTATAGATCATATCTACACTAATATTTGTTCATACAAAATTCATGCAGGTACTCTGTTAAGTGATATTTCATACCACTACCCTATTTTGCCCGTTTTGAAGATTACCCAATCAAATTATCATACAAACATAAAATTACCTTTAAAAATTATAATCATTATGATTATTCTCACTATCATAATGACCTACTAAGTGCTCCATGGGATTCTATATATAACAGTACAGATGTGGATACTGCCTACGAGAGATTCCATTCTATATTCAGTGATATATGTAATAGGCATGCACCTCTTACCACTAAGATAGTCAATAATAAGAAGTAAACAAACCTTGGATCGCTATAGCAATCAAGACATCAATAAAGACTAAGCACAACTTTATTCCAAGATGATCAGCTCGAATTGTAATAGAAATATTGCCTCTAAATACAAACAGTAAAGAAATGTTTTGGTCTCTGTTATTAGGAAAGCAAAACAGCTATTGATATTGTAACAGCTTTCAATAGGTATTTTGTAAATATAGGACCAGATCTAGCTCGTAAAATTGGTTCCACAAAACCAAATTTTCAGCGAATACTTACCACAGCCCTCTAAAAATTCATTTTTTATGAGTCCCACACAACGGAACATGAAGTGAAAGCATTTATCACTAACCTAAATGCTAAAAAGACTAGTGGTCATGATGACTGTCCAGCTAGATTACTTATTGACGAAGCATCTGTTATAGCTAAACCACTTGCCTACATTGTTAATTTATCATTTATGTCTGGTGTTTTTCCCAAAGTATTTGAATTAGCCAAAGTATCCCCTATTTATAAGAAAGGCGCTACTGATGACCCTGGTAATTATAGACCTATCTCAATTCTGCCCCTTTTAAATAAAGTCATAGAGCAAATTGTCAACACTCGACTAACTAGTTTTTTGGAAAATCAGAATAGTCTTTATGAACACCAAAGTTGTAACATGGTGTAATACAAACAAACTCACAATTAACCATCCCAAAACAAATTACATTGTCTTTCGAACAAACAAAAGAAAAGTTGTTCTTTGTGGAAATCTACACATCAACAATAAGGAAATTAATGAACTTGATGAAACTTGCTTTATTGGTGTTACCTTAGACAGAAATCTTAACTGGTCCAAACATGCATACAAAGTGAACTCTATTGTGAGGAAAAAAGTTGGCATTATCGATCTTTCGACGGAGTCAGTTTATACCACAAAGTATTATCTTGTTAATTTACAAAACTTTCATACAACCACATGTTACTTATGGCCTTGAGGTCTGGGGCTCTACATACAGATCACATCTGACTTGTATCCTCACTTTCAAAAAATAGCAGCCAGACCTATAATCTACAGTGATCGTACAGTAGGCTCCAATCAACTATTTAATCAATTTCACCTAAATATATTTAACCAACACATACTTCAGATTTGCACTTTTAAGTACGACTTACTCAACAGTAACTTGCCACATCATTTCACACAATATTGTTCATTTCCCACTCACTATTATAATACACGTCACAAAATTATGGGCAATATTTGAATCCCAAGGATAAACACTGAAATAGGTAAATTTGTAATGTCATGCACAGGAGCTATACACTGGAACAACTTACCTCTTAATTTTAGGTCCAAATCATCAAGGAATGTTTATCATAACTCGTCACCTGATATACTGCACCTCATGTGAATACACTGCAACTCATGTTGATTTACAATATATATCTTTTCATAGATATTTAATTTTGTCACTGCCCTCTTTACATTTTATTTACAGTCTCTAAGGAAACAGACTTGATTAGAAAGTACCTATTCTTCTGGTCTCCTTTTACCTACCTCAAAACATGTATTTTTTTATTTTGTGAAATTTGATAAATAGGTACTAAAGGAAACTATGACCAGTGTTTTCAATGGCCACACACACAGTGTTTCATCAATATTGTAATTAGTCGATTATTAAAAAAACTCCTTTTTAGCCCTGATCCACCACTTACATTTTCCCAGACTTTGATTTATTGTTCAGTATAAATTTCTGAGCAAGATGCACTAAAAATAATTTATGTTACAATTAGTTCAAGGTTAGCCCAAAATTTCGCTAGATTGACTGGACTATAAAGGAGAATGAAGTAAACAGAATTTCAATACAATAGATTTGATCTTGAATATCCAAAATATATTTCATTATACACCAGACATATTTGAATTATTCATATTTATGGTATGTCGGTTTCTATTATTTCGTAAGATAATTATATGCTACAATATATACATATTTGCAGAATAGACAAGACTCGCTAACCTATTTTAATTTAATATTTGAAACGTAAAGAAAACGGTCATGTAAATCATGTACACAACCGAACTATAAGGTATACTTCCCCTTGTATACATTTAAGTATGAGATTCAAACTAATTAAGTTGTACATGTGTTGATGGTATAGGACTAAATAACGTCATTTTATTAAACGTATCCTTCGTTCCAATTGCCAAAGAACAACTAAGTTGACATATCAAAAGTTGTCATGGATACCCCAACGTTTCTGATCCAACTGGTTAATCAATATATCTGCCCATTACATCTGCATATATTAACCTTATTTAATGCTTTAGTTAAAATACTACAGTAACAACAGGAAATAAGGGAACAGTAGAATTTATGTCAGGGTATGGCCTTGAGGAGAAAATGGAATGGGGGTGCAAACAAAGTAGCGATGCGGAGTTTGGGGAGGAGATGCACAAAATCAGAGATCTGATTTCTGATATAAATACAGAAATAAATAACTCCTCCATACTAAAACTACCCTTTAAAGAAAGTGAAAATGAAATGCTTGTTGCCATCGATACCACAACGTTTGTGAACCAACTGGTAATTCGGTTCTTTTGTTGGCATGTAATAGAGCCATACGATGTGAGCATGATATAAACAACAATTGAAACAGTAGTGTCTTTGTTTTGGCACACACATTTGTCATCTCTTCCCTATGGTGTAACACCATACATCATTATAGTAGGGAGAAACAGTAGAGAAAACACCTGTACGTATGAATAGCAATAATGCATACACCGTAATACTATTGATAAGCGCGCCTGACGTACTGAAAGCAAAATTGATTTATTGAAGACATATGGTTTCCCCCCCCCCCCACCCAGATCAAAGGGAAAAGATCTGCTAGCTATGCAAACTTGCAAACCAAAATGCTATGTATTTATCGTCAGACAATACCCATTCCACATGATAAGTCATGAGTGAAATGGTAATCATGACAAAATTCTCATTGGTCTAGACGTGCTAAACTTTAGGAAAAAAATAATAATTCCCAACAGGCCTACACTATTTGGGTATTTCACTAAGTTTCATAACACGCAGTGTAGTATATAATCATTATATTTCCAGCTTCAAGCATTTTTATATGGGAGTCTCCGCACATTTCATTATGTGCTTTGTCACGTTTAAAAAGTACAACTAGTAAAGTTTCGTCCAAATTATACCAGTATATTGAAATTTGTTAAGAAATTGTTTAAGAATGGTAAAACAAAGTACACTTTGAAATGGATATGAAATGTAGGTATACATTGGCACCAGAACCTGAATATATGTTAAATTTCAATTGCGACTCCATCCAGTATGGGGACGATCTCACGATATGAAGTCAAGGGCAACATCACTAAATTTATCTTTAAACGATGAATAGTGTATACAGTGGTAAGTTCATTTGTGAATGGACTGATTTTAGAATCCATTTTGTGGTCTGTCCCCGGATCTGCCTCACTGTGTCTACATTTTAGATAGGGCCAAGAACGATGATGTACGCTTATGCTGAGCAACTCTAAAAAGGTAATGGTTTTGAGGAAACATCAGACATTTCTAGGATTTTGGATATCTTCCCCCAGCTAGGAAAAATGGTAGTTTTCGGCATGGAAGACTTTGTGTTGTGCAGGCGGTCGGATTCGGCTGCCATAATGGCTGCAGATGACAGCGATCAAAATTGAGTATACTATTCTCTTTCACGGCTGCTTAGAGTCAAGCTATCTGTGTATAATCAGTATTTTAGATGTGTTAGCTTGTTGTCTTGACCAATCAAATCTCTCGATTTGCACCATCAATATACTGATATAATAAGTATACATAGGCATACATGGGTTTTCAAGTTTTAACTGATGTAAATTAATTTTTGTGTTGAGTACTCGAATAAAGTTATCAATCATAAATATTAAAATCTTTGACAATGTGTTTATGTATTCTTTATTCACTGTATGTGTTCCATTTTAGGTTGATTCTCTGCCGTCCATCCGTCAATTATTCTACTTTCATATTCTCCTCTATAACTACATTGTAAATTGACATGACATTTGGTGTGTAGGTGGCATTTGATGAGCAGATATGTTTGTTCAATACACTTGATTGGACTATTGTTATGCAAATTAGGGGTAAAAGTAGAGTTTTTGATAATGCTTTTAAAATCTTCTACAAGACTACTGGGCTAATTGAGTTGAACTTTGTTGTGTAGGTGTCTTGGGATGAGCAGATATATAAGTTTGTTCAACACAAATTGACTGGGTCATTATTATGCAAATTAGAGGTCAAAATAGAGTTTTTGGTACTATTGATGACTATATAATGTAAAAGTACAATATTTTAGCAACTTTCTGTGTGAAATGTACACTATAGTGTGTGTGCGTCATCATATGAAACCACTAACCACTTTCCACTTTACTACTTTGCTAAACCCAAACTGCATATTGGAAAAGCTGAACAACAGAACCATTTCTACACATTAGAACAAAAGAACAAAAAAACAGCGAAGCTATTCTGACCAAGGTCGCTTGTTTTAAACTAAGATTATGTTACTGACGTTTCTGTAAATATTCATAAGAGGGACATTCCTTATTTCCTTTCCACCCACAAACTGAGGGATTGGGAGTTATAGAGCCCCAAAAAGACACATCGTATCTCAGACCACTTTAATTTAGCGACTTTAGTGGTCTGAGATTATATGAAGTTACTTCCTCTGTCAGTTGAGCTATTTTTGCAAAGTTCCTGATTAGTACGCACATGACAATTCTCAGAAATTGAACATTGTCGAATGTAATTTTAACAATACGAACTCAAGTTTCAATATGACATATTTTTCTTGATCCGCTTTAAGCTTTGAGGATGTGTGGCATAACAATTTGTTTTTGTGTGTGATGTGAGTTAAATCGTACTACATGAAATGAAGCAAACATACTTGAAGAGTGCGTTGTATTATATATTGTATACATGTACCACATCTGTGTTGCTTGTTCTATATTTTGTGATGGGGTCCAATCATAATTCCATGGTTCAGTGTTATGATTTTGGCAACTTGGTAACATTTTTCCAGCAAGACAAATTTCCCACAATGATGGCAATTAAAACAATGCACGTACATTGTAACATTTTCAGATACTGGTTCCACAATATTCAGGTATATAGTTAATGTTGTACCATTTTTATGAGGGACTTTTTTGGGCTATGTTGCGTAATTGGAATATTATGCGTTGATTGTTCTACACTTCTAGGTGTGCCTAACAACTCTATTAAGTTCAGTCATAAATTAAAAGTTTGTTGGCCCAAAGCAATAGTATATTTACATAATTAAACCACCCAACTTACAGATTGGACACTTCCTGTACTCCATACATGTCTATTGTGTAGCCATGGGAACATTTATTATGTAGTATCAAAAAGTATACACTTTGTATAGTCTACTAGATGACTCTAAAGCTAAAGCTCCAAGCCAAACTAGAACCCATATTTAGAATTCAGTGTGTATTCAACCACAGTATTCCAGGTCTCTTTATATTCTATGGATTTTACAGAGATTCTCCTTTATTCTAGCAGTATCCACTACCATGTATTCTATATGATACTGGCGGAGATGGAACACGTTATACTGTGTTAAATTACCCCAAAGTTTAGGCATTATAAACAAAATACCACCTACAGCAACATTTTGGAGCAAACAAATTCATGATATCAATTCGGTAAAGAAATATGTGAAATGTCAAATGAAGAAACAGAGATAAAACATTGAATAGTTATGTAGGCAGAAGCAATCATGCAACTGAAATATCATTACAGTGAGAAATAAGGGAATACGTGTTGCTATCGATACCACCAAATTTGTGAACAGACTGGCCATTCTGCTTGTCTGTATATAATTTTGTAACGTGCAATGTATTCATTCAATTTGAGTATAATACACACAGACATTAATGCAAAAGTCTTTGTTTAGGGTGTGTCAAATATGATTTATCGTTACGTGTTACTCTATTTTTACGTTCTATGCATTTTGTCGATCACGATTTTTTTTCCCGAGAGCCAGAGAACAGATGATGCCATTAACAATATGGTAGGTTTTATTTTTATTATGCTAAACAAAAATGAACTTTAATAAAAAGGCCTCCGTTGTATCTGACTAATTCATCGTCTGCTGCTTCTTGAGTGAGTGAACACCGAAGAGCGTACGCGTGCTACCGTTTTTAATTCTTCCATAACAGGTAGGTTGTTTGTAATATTTACCAAATCTCGAAATATTGAAACTGAGTACAATTTGTCAATCAGAGTGGTAAATCATACAAATGAGGATACAGATTTTCCAATAGATCTATCTGTATTTCAATTCCTGTATTCTTATACTTATAATACCTTTGAGATGACTAGATTTCTGTGCAACATGCATATTTTAAAGCACTTCGAGAAATAGAACTTTTCCCAGTAATGCAAACTGTCCTTTGAAAGAAGTAAATTAATATGAAGGTTTCACATTATCATGTTAAGAATTAATAACTATATGTATATGCACCTCAATCCAAAGAGTCTATGTCAAATTCTGATTATCGTTCATCCTCGTTAGAATATCATCAAGTCTGCATTGATTACATTTCAGACACCGACTCCGAAAGAGACATGTTTAAAGAGGTTGTTCTACTCTCTGTCGCCTTGGCGGTAGCTTCCTTAAAGGTATGACTACTACTTTTTTTTAACTGATTTATTGATTTGCAGCCACATCACATCACTTCTCTCCGGTGCGTCGTCGTCACACGCTTCGACTATGTCTTTCTCAGCATAATATTGTAGCAATGCACGTTTCCTTTCAGTATTGGTATTCGCCATCGCCACGATTAGGTTTCGAATTCTTCAACCCATTCTAGCCAACGCGTTCCGATTGAACCAACATCAGCTCTCACTCGAAATACTTCGAATGGTGGGAACGAAATAGATTGTGCAGCCATCGTAGATTTCTGTTGTCCTAACTTTTTATACATGTATATCGATGAACTCCTTTGTTTGGTTTCCCTCTATCCTCTTAGCCAGTGTAAAGTGTTTTACGTGGACGTGTATATATGTGTGTGAGTGGGTTGATAGAGGTAGACACAGGAGACAGTGTTTGTTATTTGAATGCTTACTACGGTATGATACTTTATTCACATATGTACAGATGGATATAAGGATCAGTTACACTTTGATGAGGAAGTGGTATGTGGATGTTTAAGTCATTAGGACCACTTGGTGGTTGAATGTTTAGTTGTGGATGCTACATACATGAACGTCAGAGAAAGTGATAACACGTGTAAATTTCTTGTGTAGTAAATATATTGGTTCCAAGAAAGAGGTGTAGGTATTGCCAAAGATTTTGACACAGTAGTTTCTGTGTGGAAGAATAAGCAAGGTGTACAGTAACAGAAGAATAGATTTCGGAATAAAGCGTCGGAGTAGTGAGATTAGTCCGACCTTTGGAGCAATAGATTTCACAACGTGTTGGCTGTGGGACTTCATCTCCAAGATACGTTGTCGAGGAGACGTTTATCAATTCACTTCCATCGATTCCCAAACTGCCCCCCCCCCCCCACGCTCACAGGTTTAAGGGGTGTTTTAAAGACTATGTAATTAGTTTTTTCAACATTGACCGTTAGGTTGTTCGCTCGACACCAGTCACAAACCTTCTGAAAATCTACATTTTATGTGGGTAAGGTTAATCTCGTTTCCTTCGATAAATGAATAAGTTTGTGTCATCTGCGAAAGACAGAAACTAGAAGGAGTTGGTAGAATTTGCTATGTCGCTGATGAATATTAAGAAAAGAATGGGGTCAAGAATCGATCTTTGTGGGACGCCACATTGAATGTGTTTATAAGGGGATGATATTTTTGTCAATGGTAACGGTTTGCTGATGGTTTTTGAACCAATGTAGTTGAATGCCTCATGCCATAATGCTCTAATTTATGAATTAAGATGTCGTTGTTTATGGTATCAAATACCTTTTTAAGGTCAATGAAAATTCCGAAAGTGATGAATCCATTGTCTATTTGTTCACTTATATCAGAGACCAGATCTGCAAGGGCCAATTTTGTGTTATGTTTTTTTGCGGAATCCACATGGCGTATCTAGAAGAATATATTTGGTTCAACATAATTGATAAACTGATTATTTACAACTGACGCTGTCATTTTAATGAATGTAGAAAGAATTGAAACGGTTCTATAGTTGCTAACGTTGTCAGCTGGACCTTTTTTTAATAAATTGGCTATTTTTAAAGAAACTGGTAATATCCCTTGGCTAAGTGATGAACAATTGACGATGTGTGCACGAGGACGAGCGATGATATGGGCAGCAGGTGTGAAAAGTCTCGGGTGAATTTTGTCGTAGCCAATAACTTTACGTCGGTCTAAAGCCTTTATATTTCATTTAAATATCTTGTTGAGAGACAAGGTGGAAGAAGAAAGTGTTGCGATAGTTACCGTCGAGATATTGTGTGAAATTGGTGACTGATGTAATATTTGATGCAAGGATTGGACCAATGAAAAAGTTGTTAAATTCGTTTGCTATATCGGAACTTTCTGTTAGGGACCATTGTTGAGCGTCGTTAGGATCAGTTTGCGTGGGCAGTTTGTTAGTCGATTTGTTCAGTACTTCGTTGATCGTTGATCATCTGATATATATATATATATATATATATATATATATATATATATATATATATATATATATATATATATATATATATATATATATATATATATATATATATATATATATATATATATATATATATATATATATATATATATATATATATGTACATAGAGTTTCATTCTTCTTTCGCCAAGTAGAGTTCCCAATCACCTTGGAGAGCATATCATGCATAAAATGAAAGAAGACGAGTATGATATTACATTATGAATTTACGCTATGGACCGTTTTACCAGGATGATCTTCAGGCGTAATATTGCAGTCGCTAACTTTCCATGCTGCTTTATGTCTCAGGCTATATATGTATATGTATATGTATATGTATATGTATACGTATGTATGTATGTATGTATGTATGTGTAACCAGATGATATAAACAAAAGTATTGGCAGCTTTACCATGAGGGCGCTATGACTCGCCCTAACTAAGGAACCCTGGGACTTGACCTTGGACAGTGGTCAGTTGTAACTTGTAGCTAGAACTTGTTGGAAGCACGCATGAAGCAAAGGAGACGCAAAGAATGGTAGGAGATAGAGAAGTTCGAGAAAAACGGAGAGAGAATTGAAGACGGAGAGAGAATTGAAGCTGAGGAGAAGGAGAAGAAAGGCACGTTGCTGAAGTACTGAGCTGAATTTAATTTTAGAGAGTAACTTGACCGTCTTACTCAACTATGCTGAAAGAAGACAAACAGCAAAATGTATGAAGTTGTAAGCTGATGAGGACCATTCGTTGGCGTGGGCGTGTACAGTGTTCAGTAACTCATTCATTTGCCCGTGTTTTGGACGTTTCTATTTATGCCTCAGTACTACGAAAGCAGTATTTGTAGACCCTGGTCTGTAGAAGAAGTGTGCCTGAGAGCCGAGGAGGAAGAAAAGAATGTCAGGAGAGAGAGAATTGGAACTGAGAAGAAAAGACGTGTTGCTGAAACTACTGAGCTGAATTATGAAGTTGAATGGTACAGAGAGCTACTCGTCTGCAAGTACATGTATTTCTAAGCGTGTGGAGTGCACAGTGTTCAGTAAAATACTTATTTTGCCTGTAAATCTAATGATGTCGTCACTGTCCATTGAATGATTTATTAGTTTGTATTTGATTCCTGACACAGCTGATCTGAACTATGAATTAATTATACTGTCACTGAATACATTAATTCCATTGTATAATTAATTAGTTTGTATTTGATTCCTGACACAGTTGATCTGAACTATGAATTAATTTTACTGTCATTGAATACATTAATTCCATTGAATAATTAATTAGTTTGTATTTGATTCCTGACACAGTTGATCTGAACTATGAATTAATTATACTGTCATTGAATACATTAATTCCATTGTATAATTAATTAGTTTGTATTTGATTCCTGACACAGTTGATCTGAACTATGAATTAATTATACTGTCATTGAATACATTAATTCCATTGAATAATTAATTAGTTTGTATTTGATTCCTGACACAGTTGATCTGAACTATGAATTAATTATATTGTCACTGAATATATTAATACCATTGAATAATTGATTAACTTTATTGACTTTTTGTATGTGATCCTTAAGATAATTTACCTGTCGTTGAATAAGCTTCCAAGTATAATACTTTCCTGATTTCTGAGTTGAATCGTACAAGTTACTGACTTTAAATTATTAGGATACATTGATACTTAACCTCTGATTTGAGTACCTTGATTGGTGAATGAATACTTTAGAACAATAATAGAATCTAGATTGAATTTATAGAGGGTTACGTGGCAATATCCCGAGTTTCCTACAACTACTAAGTATTTCATTGAAGCATTACATGTTGAATTGAGATTTTGAGAAGCCGGTATCCTAACTCGACGAAACTCAGAATTCATTGGAAGTTAAATGGATTAGACGTTAGAATTTATTGTATTTAACTGAAATATTTCAATATTGAACTATTTACATACTTGGCATAAACCACTAATCCTTCGAAGCATACTGTCCAGTTGAATTACGATTAATTGATGACACATATTGGATTATTTAGATGTTTGATTATGTCATTGTATGTATTGAGTATCGTTTGTATGTATTCGTATCGCTTGTGCAGTTTGTAAATATAGTTGTGAACATTGCAAACTCAGACTGTGTGTGGTTGTTGTTTCTTCATAACTGTACACTTAACACTTGCATCCCAAACAAAGCCAACGGCGACACCTCAGGCCCAAATATAAATTATTATATGCAACTGGTACTTGTTCATAGCTGGGCAACAGGAAATTGGTTACATATGTATGTATGTATGTATGTATGTATGTATGTATGTATGTATGTATGTATGTATGTATGTATTGTGCATTTCTTCTTGTTCAAGTCCCTTTCTCAACACATCAATAAGTAAATGGGTGGGGTTTTTTTTAATGCTTGAAGAAGTAAACTTAACGTCGCTGTTACCTAAGTCATAACAGGACAGGTTCTGATAATTAATACAACTATTGTAACTGTCCATCAACTGTATAATGTTTAATAATAAAGTGTAACTGTTTGCATACAGCTTAATGACTAGTTCGTTGTCATGTATTTGTGAATTTTAAACAAGTAATGTTTCTTCTTCTTTTACATGGTAAGGACTCTCCTATCAAAGAAAGGCAAGAAGTTGGTATGTTACGCAATATCTTTATAAATATAAACATCACTAAGTCTTTATAGTGAACAAAACATTGGATTGTTATATATACCACTAGGAAACCAGTCACTGGAGGTTATACAAGCAATGGGCACTTTGTTAATATATTTCCTCATGCTTTTTGTGAGTGACCAAATTTGATCAAAAAAGGAAATGTTTCATTCTAATCCAGCTGTTTGTAAATGTCAATTTATTTACTTCTAAAAATATCTAGGAGGAGATATTTCACTTTATAGGTCGTAAAAAAGAACATTCTATAAAATCCTCAATTGGAACATTGAAAAAATGAACTTTTTTGTCAGATATAGTAACTTACACGCATTTCCATAATATCCAAAAAAAAGTATTGATTCATCATTTGGTAAATGTAATTGTGTATGGTATGATAAAGCCAGCTACATATATTTTTTGGGTCCGTGCCCAAAACTCAGCCCCCCCCCCTCCCCCAATGAATTACGATTTCCACTCCACTTATTACTATACCAGACCTTTACAATGTCTTGTTTTCGATATTTTATACTTTTAATATATATTGTTAGTTGTCTCTCCAACAAAACAATACCTTTACAGCTAAGGCAGCTTTATTTATTAGGGATGAAAATTCTGCATGTGTTTTTGTGGGTTTTTTTTGTGTGTGTGTGTGTGTGTGTGTGTGTGTGTGTGTGTGTGTGTGTGTGTGTGTGTGTGTGTTTTGTTTGTTTATTTAGTTTTAAATCTGGTTAGTTTTAGTTTCAGCTTTGGTACATATTTCCTTACATGTCATGTAAGGTTTTTCATTTGAGTATTGTTATATGTTCCTTAGGATGTGAATTTCGATGTTTCACCGGCGAGTGTTTTCCTCAGGCTAGGGTGTGCGATGGTAACAATAACTGTCCTAATGGTGAAGATGAACACGATATAGTGTGCCTTAATATCCCACCTTTTTATGACTATCCGGAAGACGCTAATGGTAAGGAATAAACTGTCGGCATTACAAGTTGCTAGTAGTACAGTTGTTTTGTTAATTCTTGCTTTATTCTTTGTTCTGTGTTTTAACCAACACCATTTCAATGCTTCTTCTTCCACAAGAAGTGTAATCTAAAACTTATGCTGCAGTAGATATATTTAATTATTTCCCATGTTTTTATTCCATAAACCAGTGCTTGTTTTATTTCCAAACCCACATATCCCCTCAAATTGTGTTTTCACTTACGACAACTAATTCTAATATTGTAGTTAGAATGACATTTGTTTATTTCAAAAATAAACACTTCAAATATGGAAATAAATAACTGTTATTGCAATGTGACCGTGATTGAAACCCTTCACATTCGATGAAAACACATTTTCCATATAGTTTATATTTCACATACACAACAGATTTGTAATTGTTCATTTCATTTCTATTCTGTTTTCCTTTCAGAATGTGTATACACGTGTACCTACTTCAGCGGTGAAGTCGGCTGCATTGGGAACGCTCAAACGTGCAACCTATTCCCAGATTGTAAAGATTGGAGCGATGAATTAGACCCAGCACACGGATGTATTGACGTTGGTACGAGCACCCTCATTTATCAAGTCAAATTTATGCTACACTTTATTAGTATTTAACCATCTAACCACCCTATTCGTTCTGGAGTAAATACAATATGTCACTCCTGACTTTGTACACCCAGTATAAGTAATTAACATATATAATTATGTAATCACTATAAACATCTACGTGTAAGGCGACGTCCCTTTAAATATTAGCACTTAACATTTTAGAAATAGTATTGTAAAGAAAATCAACCAATGACGCTGTAGCTCAACTATTCAGTTTGTCAGAGTGTTTATAGGATGTTTAACCACATGCTAATCCAACCCTGGTTGTTACTTTGTAAATTTCAATGTTATTTCATTGTTGATATTTGCGGTAACTTAACCGCTGGGTGATTAACCATTTAAAATAAATGTTTATGTACCTAACTACTTCTGCCGCTATAATTGCCGTACATACCATCATTGCAATGTTGCTATAATGGTTTGGTCTTGTTATTTAGTATTAGATCCATCATTTTTGGATGTTTATCCACTTCCCTACCCATCCTCTAAGTATTGTTATCTTTGCAATATACACTATCATTTGACTTTTGGTGAGAGCGTCGCTATGCATTTTGAATGGTATCGGTACAAATATATTAGTATTTGGTTGTTGCTAAGGGCATGGTCATGTTTTTTCTGGCCAGTTGTGCCAATATTTCTTGAAAAAATATCTTCAGAGTAACATACCTAGAGACACTCCAACAACTTCCAGACCCATTCACTTTTACAGTTTTCGAGATATAACTTCTTGATAAAAACGTTCACATTTGTACATCTAATTTATACATCACAGAAGGGGTCATCATGTCCTGAATATTGTACTGTATCGACATATCCCTTAAAATATTCCCATGACAATTCAGCCAAATCTGTCCATTATGTATGGAATTAAAGATATTTGGATCGAAAAGACACATCTTTAGCTCCCAACAGACGTTCATTGGAACTATGTTGGATCACATGTGTTTGTGTCAGTGCATGCGTTCTATATATCGTTTATGCGTGTCCACACGTATCTCAAACATGCCATTTTGAAAAATGTCAGGTGCTATAGTCAACATACGCATACACATGATAACTATGAAATGGTGGCCCTTTTCACATTTTTCCCATTGACATCGCATGATGACACGAATGCCATCATGAGCTGTTTAACAATTTCAAAATGTAATTTATTTGTTTTAAAGGCAAAGGTTACAAGCAAATAGTGCTTTTTTTCAGCACCAATCTGCCTACTAATACCACAAAAGTTGCCTGCGTGATAACATCACAATGAAAAGTTGAGAACTACATTGCGAAAGATTGCCATCAGTCCTTTTCCGGTAATAAGCCCAAAACTTTAATGTATACGTCATTTGTAAATGGTCAAATTTAAACACTTTCTATTTTGGACACTACATGTTACTGACACTACACTGTGAATCACCACATCTCAACAGATTCCAGTTTCTATTATACACTAGGTATGACCACCTAAAGTTCTGTAACATACTGGTGACATTACTCTACATGCAATATTAATGCCCCTATACCAATGTTACGGGGCCAAATTTATGTGACATATGAAACTCATTTAAAGCTTACATTTACGTTAGCTTTTCAAAGCTTGGAAATATTACCTCAAAGGCTATGAATAACCTAAACATTGCCATAATAGAAGAAAAAACTGCAGATCTGCCAGGGGGGAAACCCCAAGGACTCCCTCATCCCAAGATAGAGGTCACTCATACATTCAACCAACAATAAGATGCACCAACATCCGTTTTACTGTGCTAGTGGTATTAACATTTTGTTTAATATTTTCATCCAATTCTAATTTGAGATGATATTGTCTTTTAAAGATGTGAAATGTTTGCCAAGATAGTCTAAAATTGCCTTAAACTCTAAATCTCCCCTACCAATGATACTACCAATAGACTGCTGACCTTTACTACGTGTATGATGATGCCATTTAACTTTTTAAGAACATATTTCCACCCTATGTAAGTTATAAAGAATAGTTTCTGATACTTGATGGTGTTGTCTTGTAAAGCATGGATTAAGTTATTGCTTGAAAGGGTCTGAATAGCCTAAATATTGGTTCCAGTCTCAAGCTCTTCCCCTCTTACTGTCAGGATGCTGTCAAACTATTTTTAAAAAGTATTTCAACCCTATGTAGTTGCTATTAACATGTTGGTGTTGTCTTGTAAAGCTTGGAAATTATTGTCTGAAAGGGTCTGAATAGTCTAAAATTGACTTTTCAGAGTTAACAAACCTCCTGGGCTTCTAGGGGGAGACCCCTACGACCCTCATAAGAGATGTAGATATTCCTTTCTCAAGCTTTCCCCCTACTTTTTCAGTCAAGATGCTATTAAACTCCTTTTAGAATATATTTAACCTCTGTTGTCAATAATTGTAATTATGATAGTGCTCTCCTGGGATCTTATAAAGTAGATGCAAGACAGTCAAGCAGTCCACATCGAGTCACGATATAAAACTGTCATGTGAACATTATATATGGGGGTCATCCTGTTTTAGAATTAAGTGAAAGGCGGGGGTCAGCCTGTTCTTGGTTTTACAGACAGGGGGGTCGGTGCCTTTTTGTCCAGAATCCAGCCCCCCCCCCCCCCCAGGCTGGAGAAACTGACCGGTCCCTTGTATATATATGTCATGATTGGGTAGTATATATTCTGACACTGCGTTCTGTCACCGGGAAATTTATTTTCCTTTATGTTTTTCATGAACAGCTGGTGATTGCAGGTGTGCCAATTGTGCAGGCTGCTACTGTATTTATGCAATTGATAAATACTCTTGCGAGTGTAGTGATGGTTATCATGGCGATGGCTTTCTTTGTGTTCGTAAGTATATCGTTTCTTATCGCAGACCAAGAACTTCTCATTATATGCAACAGGTACTTTCCGTTTGTATAATCAAAATTGGGACATTAAACGTCTTAACTGACATTCCAAATATTGTATAAGGACCAATGATACAGACTCTAGTTGTCGTAATTAGGATAATCCATATATGACATTTTATAGATTGATCTTTCTAACACTACAAAGCTACAAGCATGAATACCCATCGTAGTGTTGTGTTGTGTTGTGTTTGAGAGGAATGGAAACTAAATGTAGTATTTTGTGTTTGGAGACGTACGTTTGTTTGTTTGTTTGTTTGTTTGTTTGTTTGTTTGTTTGTTCGTTCGTTCGTTTGGTTCATTGTTTGCGCATATGCTATGACTCATGTTTTCAAAACTGCAAACCTAATGGAGTAGACACCCATTGTCGTGAATGGACAACGATCACACAATAAACTTAGTAGTTTCTGTTTTAATGTACGTTTACCGGTAATATAACTTATACCCCAGTGTCAGGTTTGATAGCTATAAGTGACAATACCAGGGTCAGTGAAATCAAAAAAAGTGCACAGTCAAGTTAGAGTGGCTATTTTTTATTCTATCTATGTTTCTCATGACAAAATTATGACAAGCCGTACTGACTGATAAGCATAATAAATCATGTTCTGTCTGTAGTGTTTTTTGTTTTGTTTTGGTGTTCCTGACTACTTTTAACCATTTATTTATAGTAAAAGGTTTAATATATTGTTTTCGTCTACTCTGATTTTTTGAAAGATAAATATATAAAATTGAAAAGGAAAACATGTTAATTATGTTTTTAAAATACGCTTTTGAAGTTTATGAAAATTATTTTAGGTTTTTTTTTTTGATTTTTGAAAGGTTTCTTTGGAACACTCAATTGCCATATCAGGTGCGAAAGAAGTAACTCGAAACACCGACGTACGGTCGTTGTAGGCCTAGGCCTACTTGCAAGCACGTTTTGAATTGACATAATGCGTGGGTGACAATATACCCTTAATATAATTAAGTTATGTCATGTCATGTATTTCAACATATCGAAAATTACATTTTTATGTTTTAACATATTCATACAATTGACATTTATGGCTTTTGAATGAGTATGTATGTATGTATGTATGTATGTATGTATGTGTATGTATGTGTGTATGTATGTATGTATGTATGTGTGTATACATGTATGTATGTACGTGCGTACGTGTGTACGTACGTACGTACGTATGTATGTACAAAATGTATGTATGTATGTATGTATATATGTATGTATGTATGAGTACGTGCGTACGTATGTACGTATGTATGTATGTATGTATGTATGTATGCATGTACGTACGTACGTGTGTACGTACGTACGTACAAGCAGGCAGGGAGGAAGGCAGGTAGGTAGGTAGGTATAGGTAAGTTGGTACGTAGTGCGTGAGCATGTACGTACATGGGTGGTTGGTTGGTTGGTTGGTTGGTTGGTTGGATCATGGATGAGTGGTTGGGTCATGGGTGAATGGATGGGTAGGTAGATAAGTAGGTGGTAGTCAGGTAATTAGGTAAGTAGAGAGAGTGGCAGATAGGTAGGTTGTATATCATGTATTCATCATTAATCTGTGTTGTAAATGTTTGCTTTTATATCGTCAGTGTTTGTTCACAATCTCGCTTTCCTATCTCAGTCTCTCTACATGTAATATCTGCTCAGTAATTCACTTTAAAATGAAAACAAATGCAAAGTAAACATATCATTGGGCAGTCTTTCCTATCTTACAATCCTAGCTTCATTATTACCAACCGTTCTTTGTATGATAAGCTGTTCCCTATCTTTCTAGCCCCACCAGCCACTCAAGCAACCATCACCACTCAGCCGAACGGTCAGCCAACCTCCATCCAGCCAAGCACATCTCAACCAGCGTCCAACGAGATTCACTGTGAGGCCGATGAAATGTTTGTAGCTGTTTCCATGGAATGGATGGCCACTGAGTTGCACATTGGAGAGACAGATGCAACTGAATTCCACCTTAATGATCCATCCTGTGAGGGAACTATGGGCGATGGTGTATTTGTGTTTAGAACCATGTTTTACAACTGTTTGACTACGTCCTTGGTAAGTGGTCATAGGCCAAGCACCGTTTTTTAAACATTCTAAAAGTGTCATTATCTGTATGTAACACAACAATGTGACATTACATTCTGAAATTCTGAAACAAGAGTTATAAAATAAAATGGATGGATGGATGGATGGATGGATGGATGGATGGAAGGATGGCTTGGTTACTGGGTGGATTGGTAGGTGGGTTGGTGCACTGATGGATGTATGTATGGATGGATGGATGGATGGATGGATGGATGGGTGGGTGGGTGGGTATGCAGAAATATGGATGGATGGATGGATGGATGGATGGATGTATATGACAAGAGCAGAAAAACCCCAAATATATTTGATATCGGTATATGTAATTATTTTCTTATCATGGGCCAAGCACCGTTTTAAACATTCTAAAATTGTCAATATCTGTAACCAAACAATATAACATTACATTCCGAATGTCAAATTACAGTCATATTCTGAAGAAAAAAAGACTTATAAAATAAAATGGATAGATGGATAGATAGATGGTTGGCTTGTTGGGTGAATGGATTCGTGGATGGGTGAGTGGGAGGATGGATGGATGGAGTGATGTATAGATGGTTGGATGGATGGATTTGACACGGGTAGAATAAACAGAAATATTTGATATAGTGATGTACATGTCATTATTTTCTTATATTAAGGAGTTACAAGATGGCAACGTCAGCTACAGTAACATGGTCTTCTCTGCAGGAAATAGAGAAATTATTGAAATGACATGTTTGTATCCAGTGGAATACGATGTTGCACCCATTCACATCGTTGCCAATCCATGGTAAGTGACAAATGTTTATAATATATATTCCCTATAACAATTTTTTTTAGCTTTAGATGCATGGCAACATATTCTAGTGTAAATAAAAGAAATGTTAGCCTTTGCCATCAGAAAATAGGTATATCGTTTTCCTGGAGTGGCATTCCCTTTAATAGCTCCTGTGTCTGACTCTACCTATGGTCATATGGTATTGGCCAATACAACTTTGAACTTGCAATTCAAATAGAGTATGTTCAGATACAATGGGCAATATGATTATCTATATGATAATTAGTCTAAAATATCCGATCAGCTAACGATAAGCTATATTAAATTAGTTGTAGTTCTAAACAATGTATCACGATTCTTCATGACTTTTTTTGACACATTTTTCTTTACAAAACATATTTGCTATAATGTGCCATTCAAGATATTCAAACTTGCAGAGTTACAATTGCCCCTTGGACTAAAAGAAGTCTGTTACTTGTTCATCTTTCAGTCATAGATTTGTTCACTTCTTGGGATTTGGCACATACACGGTTGAAGCAACACTCTACAGCGACGATAGTTTCACTGATACCTTAGACCCTGCTACTGAGTTCCCCATTGTAATATGTGAAGACACTTTCATATACTTTGGTATCGCTGTTAAAAGCAATGACTATAATCTGGAACTATTAGTGCAGAACTGTTTCATGTCGGACAATGCAGATCCTGGGCTTAGTTCAGTGTCATATGGTATTCTTACTGATGGGTAGGTCTAATGTCACTTCAATTAAATTATTTGTAATTATTTTTACCTCCAACCAACCAACCAACCAACCAACCAACCTACCTACCTACCTACCTACCTACCTACCTACCTAGCCAGCTAGCTAGCTAGCTATTTATCTATTTATTTATTTATTCATTCATTTAGTTATTTAGTTATTAATGCTTGATTACTTATGTGTGTTTGTAATTTGTATATTTATTTGTTTGTTTGTTTGTTTGTTTTTGTTTGTTTGTTAGTTGTTCATTTGAGTTAATTGTTTATTGCATGTAGCTATGATGCTATGGGCCTTCCATGTGTAGGGCGAATGACAAATTATACGTTTAGACCTTTAAGAAAAAGTCTTATGGTTTTTATATTAGTTTGCGACAGAAATGATGACGATTTCGTTGTTGTTGTTGTTGTTGTTGTTGTTGTTGTTGATGATGATGATGATGCTGATGGTGATGATGTTGATGAATTTGTTGTTGCTATTACATTGATACTACCCCCTTCTTGTAATACACAAATACTAAAATGTCTATATATGTTTGTTTTTTAGCTGCCTAAGTGATGGTGTGGCTGGTTATGAGCAAGCCTCTGGAAATGCGTTGGAGAAACTGTTTTGTGTGAATATCTGGGATATTCTTCAGGGAGTCTTTGTGTCCATTCCGGATGATATTGACCTGTACCTACATTGCTCTGTTAGAATATGCATAATAGATGATGTGGGAACTCCCTGTGACCTGGTATGTACTAAAATAACTACAGAAAAGAACCTAAACATTTCTTTCATATATATTCATGTATATATATATATATATATATATATATATATATATATATATATATATATATATATATATATATATATATATATATATATATATATATATATATATATTCAATATAGTCCAATTAATAATATTGGCAATTGACAATAGCTATATTAATATTCTCAACTGCCATTTAAAAGTGATAGATCACTAACAGATCAACTTTCTGTTCTGTGGTATAATATTACCTTGTAAGTCGTGCAAGTCACAGCAGATGTGTTTTGTTCACAGATTTGCGATTATCTGTTACAGCCGATTATCATTCTTTTATATAATATGTAAATACGTACTTATTGCCAGCAGACTTTATTTCGAATTTACGTACTTTTAAAGCTTTCGTCCTGATATTGTATTTACCAAGAATTTGCATATTTCAATACCATATCGATTGGTATGCGCAATTAAGTATACTTCATACATTAAACTATTACAAATATTTAAAGCCTGACAACCTATATTTAAGGGATAACTACAAAGAGTTACATAAACCAAGTCATTAAAGGGTTATAAATCTCTTCCCATTCACTCTTTTATAGGCATGTGTGAATGGACTCAAAAGAGAACTTGGTGAAATAACTACTGGATCTAGTCATTCCTTCATAACCCATGGTCCGTTTACTTCCCCTCAAGGGGAAAGGTGTGTTTGACAGCTTGTTCTTTTTTTACCACATAGAATATTATTATGCCCGATATTACCACTCTGTTGCTACTAATAAGCACGGCGGACAAATACAATCTTTCAACACTAAACAAGGAGTTTGTATTCTGGTCATTCTACATCACAACAACTACGTCATCAGTTGTGTGGTACTTGAAATATGAGTAAACGTCCTCAGTGGCAATTAGTTCACTTATACCTCTCTTAACTCAAGCTTTGACGTATATACCCATATTGTTCTGCGAATAAACCGTCATGATAAAGAGGTTTTGTAAATAATCATCTTCGACTTGTAACGACAGGTTCACACTGCCGCTATTATTTTCATAATATTATAATCATACCCAGAACATTTCATTTCTATTTTTTCTAGATGCACCAATAAGTGAACATTCAGAAGACCAGAACCAGAAAATCTACCCAGGCCACGTTCAAACGATTTGAAGACATTATCTGCGAATTATTAGTTGAATTATATTGGTGGTGGTTATTTATTAATTAATTAAACATCAATCTATAAAAATTGATTATGTAATTTATATTGTCATATTGTTAGTTTAATTAAGTCTATGATTTTGGTTTTCGGTATTAATAAAATTATCATCATTAAAAGCAAAATTAAGTTGTGATTACCCATTAATTTGAAGATCGTAAATGTTGTGTGATACTGTTTGACTTTCCATAAATACTTTCCTATAATGACATCTGCAACTGTTAGATCTGCAAATAAATAAATAAATGCATCAAATGAAATATATATACACTTAAAAGTAATTAATGAGATCTTAAATAAAAGCAGCAACAAAATGACTTCACCAAAACAAATTAGTGTAGATCACAAGATCATTTCAGGGAAACTAGATATCGCAGAAACATTCAACGACTTTTTCACCGACATTGGCCCAAAACTTGCCTCAAAAATCACCCCAACGGCAAATTTTAATCATTATCTAAATGATAATTATTATGACTCGCTCTTCTTGCACCCAGTTGTGTACAGTGATATTGTGGAAAAGATAAAACGCATGGATCCCAGAAAAGCTATGGGATATGACAACATTCATCCTAAACTAATAATTGATGCAGCCCATATCATTTCCCACCCACTAACACACATAATTAACTGCTCACTTTCCCAAGGTATATTCCCTGACGCCCTCAAATTTGCCAAAATCACCCCAATTTATAAGACAGGATCGACCCTTGATGTTAGCAATTACAGGCCCATCTCAATTTTACCAGCCCTTAGCAAACTATTTGAATTAATCGTTAAAGACCAATTAGTATCATTTCTAGATAAATTTGACATTCTTCTCAGTACTCAATACGGTTTCCGAAAAAAGTTTAATACGAAAATTGCCCTTGCTGACCTCATATCTGATATTACTGACAAAATGGACCAGGGCTTCGTCACCTTTGGCATTTTTATCGACCTCAAAAAAGCATTCGATACAATTGACCATCATATTCTTATCCAAAAGTTATATTATTACGGCATTAGAGGTGTTCCGCTCCTTTGGTGTCAAAATTACCTTAAAAATAGACAACAGGTCGTTAGCATAAATGGTATCAACTCCAATCCAAAACAAATTAAGTGTGGGGTACCCCAAGGATCAATACTTGGACCAATCCTCTTCCTCATATATATTAACGACATTAACAAATCTACTGACGCCTTCAATTTTCGTTTATTTGCAGATGACACTAACCTATTCAAATTCATGAAAACTAATAATATCAATCTTAATGTTATAAATGATCATTTAAAAAAAGTTAACGACTGGTGCAATGCTAACAAATTAACAATAACGTTGACAAAACTAACTATATGATTATCAAAACTCCCCAGAGGATATCTCACATCGAGGGAACCCTAAGTATTAGCGACACACCAATTAAGTGTGTATCATCGGCCACATATCTAGGTATTTCCATCGACCCAGCTCTCACCTGGAAATCTCACATCGAAAAAGTAACCCGAACTATAAGTCCCAAAATCGGAATCATCTCTTGTATTCGCCATTATGTCCCAAGATCCACCCTTGTTTTACTTTACAACACTTTAATCCTCCCCCATCTTAGTTACTGTCTTGAAATTTGGGGTAACACCTATCGTACATTACTCGAACCACTTATAATCTTGCAAAAGAAACTAGCTCGACTTATCACTTTCTCTGATTATCAAACACATTCTGCGCCCCTTTTCAATCAACTCCGAATATTAGATCTAGATATCCATTAACTGTGTAAATTCCAAACATGCATGTTTGTCTATGACTTACAAAATAACCGCTATGCTCATAATATTAACCACTACATTACTAACCGTCTATCCCATAGCTACCCTACCAGATCAGCCCTCAATTGTAACATTCCCATTCCAAAAGTTAATCTTACAATTTGTCAAAAGAATTTCAAATATGCATTACCCAAACATTGGAACTCCCTACCAAACAAACTTAAGAATATACACAAGCGACATGAATTTAAAAAATGTATAAAGACACACCTTTTTTCTTGATTCTAATTTGTACTGTAAATATGTAAATATCTTTTTCTGTACATGTGCTATAATAGATTTGTGAATATGTATGTGTGTATTGATTATTACTATATTATTTGTTATTATTAATTATTTATCATAAGTACGCCGTGTATCTTTACCTTCTATATTTTGACAGGATAAGGACCATGGACTAGATTAGTTTCTAGTAAACTATTTCCATGGTCCTCACCAGAGCATTTTCTTTTATTGTATTTGTATTTCCTCTCTGTAATGTTATTACCTTATGTTTCCGGTGAAAATAAATTCAATTCAATTCAAACTTACATCTTATAATAATATACGATCTCATAATCAATAGTCTTTTTAACCGGTGGCAGCGATAGGATCTTGCAAAAATAGCAAAATAACTCAAATTTATAAATGAAAATGAGTTAAGGTAAAATGTGAACCTTCCCTTTCCAGTTTCTAAAATATGGCCCTCCCCCGAGGGCCGATATGTGACCCAACCCCTAAATCCCCCCCCCCGGTCCTCTCCCTAGTTGCCAGTGGCCAATGGAGTCAATGGCGTTGGTCATGTGACTGACACTAGTAGAAAAAATAGTACAGTTTACGACACTTTCCGTACTATAGTTCAGATTGAGTTCAATTCTGTACTTTTATGCTGATGAGGTGGACGTTTCTGTACTTTCCCATTAGCGCCTGTCTAATCGGATTATACTCGATCTGAAAAATAGTTCAGATTGCGAGTCGGAAGTGATTTGAATACATTTGCATTTAGTTCAGAATATATTCATGAGTTCACCCCCATAACCGGGCAGTAAACAAATGAATATTCAAATCTACCGTGCTTGCAATCAATACGTACATAAACGCTATACGTGTAGCTAGTGTATTCGATACATATGTATGTATATAAGCAGGCTTATGATATGAACTACATGGTTAGGACGTACGTAGATTGTAATATCACAGGGCTCATTTTGAAATAAATGTTCGTAGTACGCCTTTTCATTATGCACTACATACCGCCACCACTAAACGTGTTTCCCATTTCTACGCGTTTGATGCATAGTAATACAGATTTAGATGACATGACAATCGTTTCCAATAATAGTTTAAAATTGGGCCACAAATATTGCTAGTGTATGGAGCTTCTTAACAAACCTGACCGGCCAATAGCGTCAACAAACTCACAGTAGAGACGTGCTGACAGATTTGAGTCTGTGGACATTATTTCTAGCTAAGTAAAATTGAGTGACTATTGGGAATATTATATGGCATCCATGTCGTCCATGTCGTCTATAGTTTCTGACTGACCGTGTTATGTACAACGTAACGCTGAACGAAATACGGTCCATCAGGAATTAACTAGACTAACCTCTATGGGAATAGTATTCTTGTCCATGTGTCGTTTATAGAACAATTAAGTGTTAGGGTGTGATCTTCACAGTAATAAACAAGCCTTTAGAAGAACAACAGGTATTCACGCCTCAAATATCTTGGGCATCATCCAAATTACGATCATGAGCACCAAAGTAAAGGAAATACTTAATGACGTTCGGCATGCAGAACCCCCCCCCCCCCGGGCCCGTACCTATGGGTACATGCCCGGCATCCATGTAACTGTTATATCACTCTACGTGACGATTCTGAGGGCCCTCATCTCTTATTCTCTTGTTTTATTTCAATTATACTCATAACTCCTGTTTTTATAGTATAACTGTACAATTGGCTTCGATCAGTGCATTCCAGATTTTCATGAGTCATGAGTGCACATTGCACAGATATCTGCAGAATACTTAAAAGGATTATGGGTAATGTATGCATATGCGGGAAAAACAAACTGCTGTAAGGAGCATAGTCTCGCTGCCAGACTCGAGACTATCGTCCCTAATCTGTTTACCGAGCGGCGCAGCCGCGAGAATAGAGGGGGACTGGTCCCGCTCTTCTCGCGGCTGCGCCGCTCGGTAAACAGATTAGGGACGATAGTCTCGAGTCTGGCAGCGAGACTATAAGGAGCACTGACTTTGCCCTCATATCTTCATCCCATTTTGCACTGAAGAAGTTTCACATGGCTCTCATATTTCATATATACTCTTTCTAAATATATGGTGATGCAACATGAGTAAAAATAACTGGGGTTAACTAAGTTTGGTAGTCAATATAGCAGGTTTACCATCAAACTGACGCAAAATTTGTTTCAAATTTGTCTAGTAAAAACCGTTGGCCCAGTTGTCGATTAGGCTTACAAGTTACACAAAGCATGATAAGACACTGTGAATGGTGCAAATAAACAACGTGCGAAATGCCAAATACCAAATGCAAACAATACAAGCGAACAAAAGGGCCTGTATGCACTCTAATAGCCCGATATTTTGCCTAAAATCAGGCTCACATGTGCGAACGGTGTGTTTTTGACGTACCTAGTAGGCAGTGATGTAGATAATAGCCGGTTACCGGTCACAACGCCCAGCTATAACTTATAAGTATAACAGTTGTGGGACCGGCTTAGGAAAGTACTCAAACCTGACGATCATTGAACAAATTCTAAGGTTGGAAAATTAAATATGAGTTGCCCGGGAGTTCTAATAGCAAGTAAAATACCCAAAGTGTAAACAAAAAGATAAATTAATTCATAATTATTTGGAAAACATTAGACGATTACGCAGTAAAACAAGACTGGCCACGCTATCGCTAGCGAAAGCCTTCGAACTAGTTTCATAACGACCGGACGTTGAAGGAAGCGCGAAGCGAAGTGTGAGGTCAATGTGACGTCTCATGATGATGTATGATGCATCAACATGACGTTTACGTAGAGTTGCACTAAATGTTTTCTAAACTTCAGTGGAAAGAATTTTTGTCGATCAGACACTGACTATGTTTAAATTCTTAAAACATCTGAGAAAACTGAAGAGGGGAAGCAAAATGTGACACTGACAGACAAGCCAGACGTACGGCACATGTACAGAAGGCGAGGCACACCCTCTGATGCAAACTGGACAATTATCGTGCGTGTCACGTATAAGGCATCAGATGTAATACATGTAGCTAACCAAATATTCTTGTACTGCAGTCTTTCTTGTAACAGGTATTGGAAATTGTCAGAAACCTGATGATTTTATGACTGAATAAGTTTCGATACGGAGACGAGAGAGAGGGGGAGACGGGAGAGAGAGAGAGAGAGAGAGAGAGAGAGAGAGAGAGAGAGAGAGAGAGAGAGAGAGAGAGAGAGAGAGAGAGAGAGAGAGAGAGAGAGAGACCTACATGGAAATGCTTGTAAATACTTTTTGCAAGTAGTAGTAGCTCAGACCACTCTAGTATTTTAGTGGTCTGAGGTAGTAGTAAGAGTTTTTGCTAACGTTTACATGCTAGCGTAGTTGTACATGTACGTATACATGTCAGTTCGTATGTACATGTACATTAAATGTAGCTCTCATCATATCATACACTGTACATGTGTGTAACCCTTTTCTTTTGCACCCTCCCCCTCCGCCTTCATGTGGTCAAACACAGACAACTAACTAACTAAATAGTGTTACTGTTAGTTTTCTGTGGGTCAAACAATTAGTGTACACGCCTTGAATCACATGCAGGCGAGATAGATTTGAATATTCATTTGTTTACTGCCCGGTTATGGGGGTGAACTCATGAATATATTCTGAACTAAATGCAAATGTATTCAAATCACTTCCGACTCGCAATCTGAACTATTTTTCAGATCGAGTATAATCCGATTAGACAGGCGCTAATGGGAAAGTACAGAAACGTCCACCTCATCAGCATAAAAGTACAGAATTGAACTCAATCTGAACTATAGTACGGAAAGTGTCGTAAACTGTACTATTTTTTCTACTAGTGTGATAGAGGTATTTACATGTATGAAGTCAGTGTAATAGAGGGTGTTGGTGGAAGCAGTTATGCTCTACCGGTGTCATCTTCTAGACTTATAACAATCAATGGCAAAGTTGTTGAGGATGGGAGCTTGCTAAGATCGGTACACAATTAAAGCTATTTTAGGAAAGGGGCATGACCCGATTCTGGTATGTAGGTCTATATCATTGAGTGGCATGGAGTCTCTCCGTTTTTGCGTGTATGACTGTCTGACTGTCTGTCTCTCTGTCCGATCGTTCATTCGTTAGTCCGTCCTTCCGTCCGTCTGACTGTCTGTCTGTCTGTCTGCCTGCCTGATCAATGTCTCATGATCACTACTACTCGAATACTACTGCATATCTTAAGCATACTGGTTTCTCACATTACAAAAGGATTATTCAACACTGTATCATTGAAAACTCTTTTGAGAATTTCATCCATGTTGTGTATCTTTTTCATCAAATTTCAGCACTTTCTACAGTATATCTTTGTTTTCGTTCACAATGTTTGATTTCGTTATCTTAGTATCACCTTCAAAAATCCATCCAAGTTCATCCAAGAAACCACAACACCCAAAATATTGGAAATCTCGGATATATGTAAAGGTTAACGTTGATGTGTGTAAACAAACAATTCAACGTAGTTTCTATTATATATAACTATACTTCTGACCGTGACGTCACTGAAGTATAGTAAATTTATGAAATGTATGAATTTCATATACTGTACTTCGATGCCAAACCCTCGGAATATAATGGACTGTGTATATAATGATAAATATGGGATTAGTTTATCAGGCATATAATAATATCTGAGTCGAAATAATCGACGTGCTGCGATAATTAGCAGAAAGCTTTGGCGTACCGGTAGCCGCTCGATTTAATCACGCCTGGTGTGTATAAAGAGCGCCACCAACAACGAACCGTTGTCATTATAATACCACTTTTGATACATGATTCGCTAGCTATTCGCCCTATGAGGATCTGAGGGCGGTATTAAAGGCTGGCATTTAAATGTCATTGCAAATGGACATCGCAATTAAAAAGATATACAGGTTTAGTTGAATTGAATGTATATGAAAAGTGCCTATAATGACTAGCTGTTGAATGGAAATCACTATAGCAACAAGAACATGTCTCTTCTATCACCTAAATAAACTAATTTTTCATCACAATAAGCTTAATACCGCCCTCAGATCCTCATAGGGCGAATAGCTAGCGAATCATGTATCAAAAGTGGTATTATAATGACAACGCCACCAACAATGATGAGTCAATTGATCAATATCACACAAAATAGGTTATATTGCACCACAAAAACTGATCATTTAATTGGTCAATCATTCACCGAAATAATAAACCAATCAATCGATCGATCAATCGATCGATCGATCAATCGATCGATCGATCGATCAATCACATGCTCGCTGACCCCAATGATCATCCCTGTATCTGGTATGCTTTCACTAACTAATATACACCCTGCTATTCTAGATGAGTTGATCCTATTTGGTCAGACTTGGCCCTCCTGTGTGGTTTCAGCCATTTTTGTGTAACCCCTCCCCCCCCCCTTCTAGCTTAGTATTTGTTGAGTGAACAACCCCCAACCCCGCCCCGCTGCGATCCCTTCGACCCCTCGCCGGCCATAAATAATGACGGATCCCTTCGTAAAGATGTTATAACATAAATATTGAACCCTATATGAAGTCCATTTGTATCAGAATGCAATATGCCAAAGGCATTAAGTGGCATGAGTGACGGTGGCAAAAGTCTGGTCAGTAACACGTATGTAAGGGAGCGTTCAGTTATTACAAAGGGGATGGGGGAATTAGGGGGTGAAATTTGAGGGGGTCCACTATATAAGGGTCATATTTTAGAAAGTGGAAGTTAAATAAGGGAGGGTCACATTTTACTTTCACTCATTTTATAATTACAACTTTGCATTATTTTGTGATTTTGGCATGATTCAAACACTGCCACCACTTCCAAATTCTACTGCTAGCACCGTCCCGCCACTATTGCCACCATTGTAAAGTAATATCATAGCATATCAGTGAAATGCAGTGAACTGTTAGTTGTGGGGTGAGGTGAGTGGGTCTCACAGTATTAAAGAGGGATAGCATGCCAAGGATAATGTGGTGCAGTGGAGATGTTGACCTCGGTCCTACTGCTGGTATATGCCACCACTGCCACCATTGTAAAGTAATATCATTGCATATCAGTGAATTAACTGTTAGGTATGGTGTGAGGAGAGGAGTGGGTCTCATGGTAGCATGCCAAGATATTTGGGATAATGTGGAGTGGAGATGATGACCTCGGTCCTTATGTTGTCAGTTGTGCGCTCATCTAGTCTTTTGAAGTTTTGGCTTTCAGTTCAGCCAATGACATCCCAAACTCTAGTACAAACACAAACTCTCTGTGGTGGCAATAATGGGAAACAAACACCTTCAGAAACTGTGACTGTGGTGTGATCTTACTACAGAAAAATTCCCGGTCTCTAGTGGGATTCGAACCCTGGACAAGTCGCGTTACGATTACTATATACGATCGTGTCCACCCACGATAGTGATCATAGAGAACATTGACAGGTATAGGAACTAGAATAATCCAGGACCTCCTGACTACTAATCTTGAGCTCTAACAATTACGCCATGGGAGACGCTGTTAAAAATGTTGCATCCATTGAAATAGTCGAGCAGGGGGAGGGTCATATTTTAGAAAAGGAATTTATGGAAGGTCACTTTTTAGCACAGCGAACTAGGAGGAGGGACACATTTTATGCCACAGACCGAGCTTGATCCCCCCCCCACTGTAAGTACTGAATACTCCCTAAACAGCGTTTCACACTTGGGTCGTAGTCTAAGGTCGCCAATCCATACAGATATGAGTGTTTGTTGACTCAGTAAAGGTGATATTATCTTATACGAGTTTTTATTAACTGTGTTTAGTGCATAATAAATTTGCTAACTCGTTTTTTTTGTCTACCTGAAATAAAAAGTAAACATGTTAATTAGTAAACTGACCTTGCAGTGTGACAATTGAGTAGACACTGCGATGTCTAGTGTCCTCGCACTCTGCTATTATTATGTGTAAGTGTCATTCGTAAGAGTGTAGAATTGTGTAGACACCGTTTTGGATCATTTCACTTGACTTCACAAAGGTGCACGACTCGCCAGGTCTGTAGTTAGTTATTCGGTTCGTCGTATCGGTAAGTTGCATTTATTATTTTACAACGTGCATGATTGACCCAGGGCAGTGATGTTGGTGTATATAGTAAGAGTACATGTCATATATTACAAAGTATCCAACTTTCAGATGTACAGTGATTGCTACCTTATACATAGACATAATAATAACAACGACGTCGTAAACATCTTTCACATACTAGCTATAGGGTGCATGGAGGTGCCACGGTGGTGCATTGACCCAAATTCTGTGGACGTACGTACGCGTGTTAACCATTTACTCCTTTGAGAGGGCTACAAGTTCTGAGGTGACATTTAGGGCGAATGCTTGACATTCCAACAGACGGTTGTAAATTACGTCAGTCCTACGCAAATACATGTATGTGTTTTGTATTCAGTCTGAAAAAAACGCTTTAAAAAGGGGATAAACAAACACACTAAAAGACCTGGTATAAAGAGTAGATGTCAACGTTATTAAGTGGACTAAACAAGACCGAAAGTACTGTTGCTAAGTACAGCTTACAAATAAATAGTCCCGATTCACTGATATAGTGTCACCAATATTTTCAACTGCGTCGTATTGTGTGTGTGCATGTACACTCTACGTAGTCGTGTGGTCTAATATAGGGGATATTTAACGGTACAGTTCGAAGCTGTGGTCACGAGAAAACAAAAGCAAACTTCAAAGACACGAGTCGAGAAATCGACCTGTAACTTCAAGTAAAGTTAGTCCCTACATAGGTGCATGCATAGTAACTGTTGTAGAAAGAATTGCTATAAACAAAGTTAACTAGTGACACAGCTTAGGCAAACTCTTATGGTTAACGTTGGCAGCGATACACTGAAAATGAACGGGTAGTGATAGACTTTGGACGAAACCGAGGCTCGAAACTACGTACTGCATGACGCATTAAACTGATCATTTCAATCGTATTCACCTCAATAACGCCATCGTCATAACCACACGTTTAAAGACATGTTTGTCAAAAGGTGTTATCGATAATGGTACAGCACCCGGGTGGAGGGGGGGGGGGGTTGTTCCCAAATTTTCAGACGGGGGTTAAATCAGGTGTGCGGCCCAAGTTCAAAACATCTACCCAATCGTAAAATCCAAAACAGACCTAACTGTAACAACTGTAGCGGTTCCGCTCCGTCTTGATCCTCCGCTAGAACCACAGTGCCCCCCCCCCCCCTCCAACGGTACTTCCGGGAAGGGGTAATCGTCCGTGGGTGGGTGAAGTTATGATGGGGGCCTAGGGAGTGCTCAAACCTCTGGCAACCCAGTGTTGTCTTACCGATTGACATGCCACTGGGTTTTTATTGTTAGTGTTTGTTTATTATTTGTTTGTTTGTTTGTTTGTTTGTTTGTTTGTTTGGTGTGTGTATGTTTGTTTGGGGGAAGCGTTAAATGGGAGACCAGCGGAGAACTTCTCCCATCGTGTTCTAACGCCTCTCTATACAGCGTTCCCAGCTCAGCCTGTACACGACTTTTAAAATGCGTTAATAGAACATTAACAAGGTGTTCCAAGGTCATCAGCTTATGCGTACAGACGAATTCAGTATCAGAAACTATATTAGGTTTCCGATATCATCTATTTAGTGTTATCTATCATCTATCCAGATAAGTGGTTAACTTAAAAATAGACACTGGTATATTTATATTCTGCACCGTTTTTAGCTCGGTTAAATATTTCTGTATTGGCTATGGATACAATTGAACGATGGGGTGCTCTATAAAGATGAAAGCTTATAAAACGCAGTAGTGTAGAATTGTTACGTGCAAAATGAAATGTTGGTCTTATAGGATCTTACTAAGTAAAGAGAATTCGAAAACTCCACAGAGGGCTTAGTGCCCCATATTAAGATAACACGACGCTCAATGGAGTTATGCTCGGAACGTTAATATATGTTTGCTTTGGTCGGTCCGTGGTACCACGTGCGTATAATTACTACATGGTAGATTGACAGGAATAAAACTTACGGGACATTTACCATCTCATATACTTACAGCATTGCCGGTGTTCCACACAGAGTTATTGCACACCTTCTAGAGTTACGGTGCAGGAAACAGAAATATTATCCAGTATATAGGTACAAGTTCATCCGTCACGCTGATATAAACCAATAATATTGTGTACGTTTGTGGGTAAGTACTTCACGCAATCAATATCTAACGTTCTTTTAAGTTGTAAAAAATGTCCGACTTCATATCTATGTACAAGTACTGGTGTTGTATATACTTGCTGTGTCGTGTGCTGTAAACATGGATGCATTACAGAGAGATGCCATATTAGATGGACCTCGAATGGACGTTAAGTTCGAACATAAACTGCGCTTTTTTTAGTTGTGTAATTTTTAATTGGTATTAAAATAATTAATTTCGACGACCACAACGGATAAGATTTGATGTTACGACAGAGAACAACACTACAGCCGATTTTACCTAACCTCATCGAAACAGCCACGGTGTGTCAAGATTGTATTTTTGTTATGCTACTTCATTCAATACTGATAGGAAAATACTTCAGACATGTCGATTCTAACTCCCTGGTTGTAACTTTACAAATGTTCACTAAATACAAGTAATTGTAGCGAATTGTTACCACTGGAGACCGGTGAAAATGTATATAATGTAGTCAATGTACTTTATGTACGATGCGATGGATAGTAACAGTGTATCGATCATTGTATTTATTTTCATTTGTGAACAGTCGACAAGTCTGAAAGTGTAGTCCTTATCTTTCGATACTGCATGAACCAAGGTAAAAAGAAAATACGTTTGTGAGACGCACTGTTTTGGCGAGGCGGGGTAAACTTGGCTGTATCAGATATTACTATAAACATTGTTGTTGATATTTACATATCGGAATTATAGATCGCAGAAAAAAGCAGTGAGATTCCCCCTGTATATACTAGTAAACTATTCGCGGTAAACGACATTGTATGACGTTGACACTTTTATTAAATTTGAAATAGGGTGGGCGTTGTGAACACCTGGTCCAGTTATATTCTGCGAAATGTAAATAAGTAAAAAGTTGGTAAAATTTGCAGCCACTTCGCGAACATATAATATATCATCTCTACAGAGAGATTAACGGTACCATTCCACTAAAATATCCCTCTTTAAACTGTTAGTACAACTGAACCAAAATAATGTAAATGGTTTCGAAATAAAGTACTTGGTGCCCTTAAGTTCAGCTTACGTCTACAACAACCTGTTATATATCGCACTAAAGTTAGATAAACTAAGTTATTTCTCTTACAAGCCTATCCTGAAAAACATATTAGAATCTCCTGCAACTGTTAACATGATGATTAACGATTCCAGGTGAGTTAGAAATATCAATTATATATTAGCATTGTTTGCAACCCTGGACGATGATCAATAATCGTTATTAAGAACTAACGATATGCTCGGGAACATCACCCGTGACTCACATTTGTCCCTGACCGCGTAGTAATTGAATAAAGTTAATTTACTGCAAGTAGAAATACTTCAATATGTCTAGTAGTTGGAAAACACATTATTTTGTTTTATATGCATGCCCTCCTTTTAATTCGCGAGGTGTTCTCAGTATTTCGTAAAGATATAAATATATGGTAGCAATGGGGCTATCTAGTCCTGCTTCGTGTACGGTACTCGAATCTGACATTGTCCCTGGAAGGAGAGGCACATTTGTCAGAATCGAGTCCCCACTTACTCCGTGTGCAAGGACTATGGGCTTTCATATTATCTATGCATTGATTGACACGACGCTTGTTATTGTGTGTCGTACGGTTATAATACTTCAGGCAAGTAGTCCTTACCAAAGTAGGAATGTTAAAGTTGGAATCACTTGTACGCATGCGTAGACCTACTGAAAGGGTCACTGAACAGGTAGACGAACTTTCAAACTATTTCGATACAAACAACAAATTAACTGACTACGGAATGTTCGACCTGAATTGCACTCGAGCCGTAAAACTGTCTATATTCGTCAACGTGTTGGTCACGCGACTTGCGTGCATAGTAATTTGTACATTTGCCTAATCTGCACATTGCCTAGTTAGTACATTTTACCTAGTTTGTACATTACCTAATGTGTACATTACCTAATGTGTGTATTAACTAATTTGTACATTACCTAGTGTGTACATTACCTATAGTGTGTACATAACCTAATATGTACATTACTTAATTTGTACATTGCCTGTGTACATTATTTAGTGTGCACATTACCTAATGTGTACATTACCTAGTTTGTACGTTACCCAGTGTGTACATTACCTAATTTGTATATTGCCTAATGTGTACATTACTTAGTGTGTACATTAACTAATGTGTACATTACCTAGTTTGCACATTTCCTAGTGTGTACATTACCTAGTTTATACATTGCCAAGTTTATACATTGCTAAGTTTATACATTACCCTATTTGTACATTACCTAGTTTATACATTACCCAATTTGTACATTACCTAATTTGTACATTACTTTATGTATGCACTGGTATCATGCATGTCTTGTTCTTGCATTCCTCCTATAATGTTTTCGTTACGGTAAGATTTTATTATGCTGTTTGTGTTGTTATTTGTTTATTTATTAAGTTGACATATGTATATCAAGTGTATTTTCTTGTGTTTTGATATAATTATGTAAATACTTTATCCTCTTTGACTTTACTACTCCCGATTATTTTATCTCAATATCCCCCCAAAAAAATTGTTTTCGTAAATTCGTTATATTTTTCAGTATGAAACAATCCTCGTCAACATGATGGTGTTTTAAATAAGAACTGTGATAACTGACAAGGGCGCCATCTAGTGGTAATAAATTGCAATGAATATTATACTGTGTATAGGTGTGACTGTTACTCTGGTTCTGGCCATTCATTTGGCCATCAAATGGAAGAAGAAACAGATGATGTCCAAGATGATGTGAGTAAAATAAACATTCTAGTTTTGCTTGTAACTGTCACGCTTTAAAACGTTGCAGGTGATATTCAGCTAGCTACACGCTAGCAAGTTCCACTCGTACCAAGATCACTCGAGCACCCTGCCAGGAATAGCTGAACAGACATAGATTTATAACGGTTCGCCAGTTACCACTCCAAACGAGAATGGTCTCCTTTTGACTGGCCTTTATTGTCCCATCTCTTACTTTAAGAAAGTGTTTACATTTATATCATTAAACAATTATGTCGTAATATATCTTCTATGCGATTGGAGGTAAGGAAGCGATGAAGGCGTCGATCGGGTCTCATGAACTAAAAATGATATCGTCAACTAGCTAAATTGTAACTTGTAGTACACTCAGACAACATGTTCTCATTAATGTTTTCTCTGACACTTTACACTCGTCACGTAACTGATCACAATACGTCAATACCCGCTATAGTTCTCTCGTCATTCAACTGATAAGAGCCAATGCTAAAACTATTTGAATAGTACCTCAATCTTAGTGAATTTAAATCTTACTTTAGAAAAGAGGACGACTTTTTTCAATATTAATCCGTGCCATAACTAGGCTATCACGTGTAACAAGTCGGTGTAGACTATCGTACGGGGGTGGGGTGGACTAATACCATTGTCACATGACCATAGAAGATCTTGAAGGGCGGATAAACATGTGACTAGTTAAACTACGCTTTTGTATTTATACACATGCGGAAGTTCAGTGACTGCATCTAGCACGAATCAAATTCACAGAAGCCAACTCGCCGGACACTCCAATCATGTAGCAAATATGTAGTGGCATACAGTGGGCGTACTTTCTCGTGTTTGGCCCCGTCATTGGAATACACTTCTACTATTTAATGGCAAAACCCTGTCTTCAGCCAATGTCTTCAGATAGAACTGAAAGACCTATATAGTCTCCAGAATCTCCTTAATGTACAGCGCCTCTGAACTTTACGTCGTATTGAATTTTTTTATAAATTGAATGATTGGTAGTTTTTTTTATTCGCAATGAACATGACCCGTTTATCTGTGTTTTACTTCGCTGTCTCACTAACCGTGCTTGTAATACTAGTAACGGCGGCAAAGGAATAATTTAAGTGATGCCCAATGGTAGTTTATTATAATATCAGCATGTAAACCTGTCTGTAGATATTTACATAATATTAGCTATAAATAATATCGGTCATGGGCTCATCTCAACGAGGATACATTTACATAATGACTTAATAATTTGAATAGTAGGCTGACGAACGTTATCATTGACCAATCTGTTGGAGTGCATTTTTTTTTCAAACCAATAAGTTTGAGGGTACAACTTCCAAACCACATTAATCGCTTGCCGTTGCTAGAAATACAAGTGGTTTGTGTGAAAGTGTAACAAAATCAAGCAGATCGAGATGTAGTGTAAACAGCCTATATGAATGGTACTTTTTTTGAAGTGCTAATATTGAAATAACATGATATATGCGTTGTAATGTCAAAATACCACAAAATAGCATAGGTAATTTGTAATGTCTTAACTTTACAATCCTTGTATTTCCAACTAATATTTCGAAAATCCCAACAGCTGTAGTTGAAACTACGTATTCCCGACTCATTGTATCATATTTGCTGTATGATCAGTTGACGATCAACATCATCAGCGCCCTCACGGGTTTAAAATTTGTTAATGGAGAAAACGTCGAGACTGAATATTCATACTGTTTGCACAGTGTTGTCTAGGTAGTATATATTTTACCAGCAGCGACTATTACTTGACTGGCAAGTCACCTGATTATGAGAACTGAACCTTTTCTGGTAAAAAGTTTAAATAAACTATGATCCATTAATTATGGGAAAACCTAGTGAAAATTTAGCCAATCGTTAAGTGGTCAATTTGCCCCGTGAACCTCTGTATGTGAAGATTTTAGAAGATCTGGTTCTTGTTCTTCTTTATGGCCATCTCCTTTTGTTCGAATACTTATTTACATGTGCTCTCCCTCTGTCTCCCCCTCCCTCCATGCCCCCCCCCTCCCTCTCTGTCTGTCTGTCTGTCTGTCTCTCTCTCTCTCTCTCTCTCTCTCTCTCTCGCTCTCTCTGTCTATGTCTCTGTCGCTTTGTTTCTATGTCTCTATCTCATACACGCACACTTTACCGAAAACTTCGTCATTCTACCCCACACTTCCCATTATGACCTGGCTCAACGTCCTGTCTAACAATACAACATCTTCATCAAATTTAACTCCAAGGGCCCGTCACATGAAAACTGGATTATTCACGTTGAACGAGTATGAAGAGCATGCTAGGAGACGATTGCCCAAACATAAATTTGACTACTTTACCGATGGAGCTGGTAACCAAAGTACGCAAAGAGAAAATACGACGGCATTTAACAGGTAAGATACTCGTAGTTAGTGCTCCGTTGTCGTCGTATAGGCATTCGTCGCGTCACGATCACTGTATAAGCTCTTATTACCCAAATTCAATCTCAAACCAATACATTGAATTTGGTGTATTTGCATGATTCAGAGTTCACTTTGGGAAAAGATATTTTCTAAGTCATGCAAATTTCTGCTCCGAAACAGTTTCCACCGCCACCGTACCGCTCCCCCACCCCTTCCAAGTGTACAATAATACCGTACATAAAAAATATCAACAGATTTTGGCATAGTATATATTCACTTGAGGTGCGCGTGTATGTATAAATCAGACTGGTCATACGTTTACAAATAAATGAACGTGGAGAGGATCAATCAAATAGCCCCATGATCATGAATTGATTTGTTTGAGATAAAATGCCTTGATTTATAGTATTAATGGAAAAATCCATTTCATCCCATTTCTTTCTGACCGCGAAAATTGCTTATAATCTTTACTTGAGTCCCAGACCATATGGTTTGGCATGGCTTATCAATATCTGTTGATAATCTATCAAGCGAAAATAATGCCTGAAACTCACATATGCGTACATTTGATACCTATATTTAAATAATAGAGCTGTTTCTTATATGTACAGATACCGTCTTCGACAAAGAGTCTTGTCAAATATCAAGTCTCCGGACTTATCTACTACTCTCCTGGGCCACACAGTAGATATGCCGATTGGTATCAGTCCAGTGTTGAGAAAAGGTTGGGCATGTAGTCAAGGCGATCTATGTTCAGCACGAGGTAAGGTCGTAATATATATATATATATATATATATATATATATATATATATATATATATATATATATATATATATATATATATATATATATATATATTCACCTTTAGTGTTACAAGTGCCGTAATCTAATCTGCAATCTGCTTACTCAATACAACAATGTTACCTTGAAAAGGAGAATAAAATCAAGAGATAGACAAATCAATTTTTATTAACCAGATCTGAGATACAGTATGCTCATAAGGTTGTTTACACACCGGATGGCAGAGCAGGGGCGGCCCTTTTTATGTTTACGCTTCTCATGTCCGAGCATATTATCCCATATATTTCTTCAATCCAGCGAAATAATTAAACAACTCGACGCTATGTACGGCAATATCACAACGTCACTGATGGTAAGGTGGTGATTCGCAAAAACGAAAATTATCGTCCAGAAATTCAAAAATTGAAAGCGTCACCGACCCATCCTGTTTAAACTTTTCAATTTTTCAGTCAGAAATTTGGAAATGAAGCACATATCCATTAGGTATACTTAAGCCATTTGAACGGACTGGTGCCGAAGGGCCCAGTAACAAATATGCCATTTTCAAATTGATAAAAAAAACTGAGGGAACACAAAACACACTTTTAACACTGGGCCCTCAGTACGACCATGGCTGAGGAATTGTTTTTTCAATATTTTATTGAAATTGGCAATGTGTTATTGAGACGTTAACAAGAAATATGTTATTTTTGAGAAAATGGCAAAGAGAATTATTTTCTTTTTCATTTATTTAAATAGTATAACATAATTCGACTCTTGATTTAAGAATACACAGGGAACCTTGCACATCCTAGTGCTGGGAAGAAGAGCACAGTTATGTACCAGTTGTGTGCCTCACAGCCCTGGTACAAGGTTGTGAAAAATGTGCCTGATGTCCATAGCTGTATACTGCACACCTAGCACACAGTTGTGCACATACACGTAACAGCTATGGTGGAATAATACCCTCTAGCAACCCTTTTGTTCATATCTGACTAGCATTGTTCACATAGCTGGTATATGGCTGTGGGAAATACCTATGTTACAGCTATGCTAACATAGCTGTTACATGGCTGTGGGAAAAAAGCTCTTGTACATGAATGTTGTAAAATCCTATTCTGCATTGCTATTTTTCACATCTATGTTACATTGACGTTGGCATACACATCTGTCAAATCTGGGTATTTTACACATAGTGTGTTGGCCAGAGCTGTTACAGGGATATTGTGCACACAGCTGGTAGAGTCCCCATGGCTCCACCGAGCTGGTACAGCTGTGTGCACAACCCTGTCCTAGGTATGTGAATGTTACAGGGTGTTCAAGGTTCCCTGTGTAACCGCCGGCCTTTGGTGTGACTAGATCAGCTAGAGGTGCAGCTGATTTTTTTACGATAAGCTGTGTTAGTTTCTTTTAACACCAACCACTTCATTTTGATTGTATTTCTATTAATTTTGAATACATTTCGTTCCTGTAGCTGCGGGAGAACACAAAATATGTGACATAGTACCCATGTACTCCGAAAGCAGTATGGAGAAAATAGCCGAAACTAACCCACACGGACTTAAGTGGCTTCAAGTCTACATATGCAAAGATAGAAGTAAGCTGGAGGCGCTGATCAGACGCGCAGAGGATGCTGGATACAGAGCTTTAGTCGTAACTGTTGATTGTCACTGGAAACGATTTGTGCATTCTGATTGGAAGAATATGATATTTAAATATCTAATGAAAACGAGACAAGGAAACTTTGAAGGTGAAAGTTTCGTAAAAGCATACTCCCAGGTTAGTGTACACAAAATAGTGCCCACCGTAGTCATCGTACTTGTAACTAGCTCATGGGTAACTGCGAACATGCATTTTCTACAGAAATCGTAATACCTTATACACTTTACTGGGCATACATACGGTTACAACAATTAGATATGAGATCCTTATCAATGCCGACCTCAGTCATCCCCACGGAGTGACACAATAGCAACACATATATAGTCTAGTACTAAGACATACACAGAGCGACTGAACTGATTTCATTCAAATGTCTACTATAAGCAATTAGACCAAGTGTAGTTCCTGACGACTGTGTTCCGATTTTACAGTATGTTATCTTCACACATTATGTCCTTACTATCACACATAATTATGTGCTTCCCCTACAGCGTTCACATAGATGTGATGACGTTGTCGCGTCCCCAGGTGATTTTAGTCTCAGCAGACTGTACTGGTACGGTTCACAGCTGTACCAAATGAATATTAATGAGCGATGACGACAGCCTGTTAACTCTCTCCATGCCTCCTCTCTCTCTCTCTCTCTCTCTCTCTCTCTCTCTCTCTCTCTCTCTCTCTCTCTCTCTCTCTCTCTCTCTCTCTCTCTCTCTCTCTCTCTCTCTCTCTCTCTCTCTCTCTCTCTCTCTCATTTTGGTCTTGATTTGTACTCTCCTCACAGAATGTTGCAGAGCAAGCGAGTTGGGACGATATCAAACATGTGACTGAGAAGACGACACTACCAGTTATTTTGAAGGGTATCCTGACAGCTGAGGATGCACACTTGGCTGTAAAGTATGGTGCTAAGGCCATCCTTGTGTCTAACCATGGAGGAAGAATGATGGAGTCTTTGCAACCAACCGTATGTATTCAATTCAAACACATATTACCTCGGACGTGCTGCCACATTTGTATAATTTTTTGTTTGCTGTTAACGTTAATAAAATGAGATCCTCTACTTTTTCCTACGCCAAAGGCTATGCAGCTCTGACCCCCCCCCCCCGTCTTAAATACATAAACATTGGATAAAAGCATATACCCTTAATCCTTGTTGTCTTAAGCTTGCTAAGGTAACATCTAGTAAACCATTGTAAATCTCACCTCAGAACGTATTATAGACAAATGTGAGTGGTCTATTTCCCAAGGTTGTGTATAGCGCCGCTAATGACCGAACTATTATTAATGAGTCTGCGAGCAGTCAGTCGAAAATATATCTATAGAAATGAATAACATATTAATATATAGAAATATATCTAGAGGCCAAGCCGACTACTCTAAAAGCATTCGACTATCACGACTCTACACGTTCAAGTTCACATTTAGACGACGTTAAGTTCTATGGCTATGAAACTAGGCAACATGGCTACCCTCAGTGAAATGAGTATACCGTTAACTTTTCGTTAACAAACGAATGAATGATGTTATCACATATATGTAGATAATATTAAACATATTGTAAACAAGATAATAGTAAGCTTATCTATGTGAGATTCTAATTGTCTTTTTCTCCTCAGCTCGAATCGTTGCCTGAAATCGTAGAAGCTGTGGGTGATAAAGTTGAGGTGTATATGGATAGTGGTATACGTAGTGGTACTGATGCTATTAAAGCCCTGGCACTAGGTGCTAAAGCATGTTTTGTTGGACGACCAATTTTGTATGGACTCACCTACAAGGTATATTACAGCTGTTTTCCGTAGACCGAGTCAAAACTATTAAATGAACTATCAAGATCAGTGAGCCTGACAATAAGGTTTCAGGCTGAGATAGACATCAAAATGATAACACACAAACATCACTGACACCGTGTGGGCTCTGTATTTAGTTAATGATATAAACAGTAACAGCATGCATACTACTACACAAGGTATAATCTGTTGAAGTTGAAACAAAATCCATGGCCAGTGAAAGTTGGTAGAATCTGACAGTTTACAGCTGATTTGACAAAATATAGAACGAAAATCATTGAAAAAACAAATACAGGATAACTGCTTACATTTTTAGGTAATATCGGAAGAGTATGTGTCTACACTTTAATATATTCTACAAACTTTCACTGACTGGTGACCAAGGATTGTGTTTGAACTTCAAATGATTTGTACCCTGTGTCTCAGTGTGCATGCTATTACTGTTTATATCATTAACTAAATACAGAGCCCACATATTGTAAGTGATGTGTCTGTGCTATTTTTATGGTGTCCATCTCAATATGAAACCTAGTGATCAGGCTCACCGATCTTGATAGTGTATTCATTGCTTTTGACTCGGTCTAGGGAAAACAGCTGTAATATGTTATTCAACTATATATGGCATTAATTCATCCACTTCTCTAACCCCTCCCCCCTCCTCCCCACTTAACAATCTGTTACAGACCACATCCCTCCAACCACATATTCCTTTCTTTAAAGACACACACACACACAGAGACATCCATTCAACCATCATCCAACCAACCATCCTCCCTCCCGTCCATGACACCATCCATCTATCCATCCCTGGACCCATCCATCCATCCCTCCACCTTCCATCCCTCCATCCATCCCTTCCCTCCCTCCGTCCCTCCATCCATCCATCCATCTACCCATCCATCCCTCCATTCATACCTCCACCCATCTGTCCCTCCATCTATCCGATCCCCTCTTTCTCCCTCGCCTAATCTTTATTGATCCGTACACATTGATACGGTCAATTTCCTGGGAATTCAATAAGAATTATAATATTTAATAAAGTGTCACTTTATAAATCTCAACCAAAATCTTAGTTTAAAAAACATGCTTCAAATGTGATAACATTTTCTATTACTATCATTATACTAGGGAGAAGATGGTGCTAAACAAGTCCTCACACTATTACGAGAAGATCTAGAACGAGTTATGCAGTGCACAGGTGAGTAGTCACTACATACTGGCTTTATATTCATAACACTACATAACGATTTGAAATTGATACAAGTCTGGTATGGGGCAATTATCAAATTTGGTAAATAAGAGGCGGGGTGGGGGGTCTGAGGCTGAAGTATAAGAATTTAGTTGTTTTTTTTATCTTACATTGAACTACTGACCATGTCCATGAATATCATTATACATATCACTAAATGTACAATACACGACTGCCGCTATTCTTAGCACGGAGAAACCAATCATATGTATATGATATATGTGAATCATTACAGTGGCCAGCCAATTTCCTTTATTTGTCCTTTCTCGTCGTAAGACATACATACATACATACATACATACATACATACATACATACATACATACATACATACATATATGTATAAGTACATACATACATACATATACATACATACATACATACATACATACATACATACATACATACGAACTTACATACATACATACATACATACATACATACATGCATACATACATGCATACATGCATACATACATACATACATACATACATACATACATACATACATACATACATACATACATGCATGCATGCATGTATGCATACATACATCCATACATACACACACACATACATACATACATGCATACATGCATACATGCATACATACATACATACATACATACATACATACATACATACATACATACACATACATACATGCATACATGCATACATACATACATGCATACATACATACATACATACATACATACATACATATATACATACATACATACATACATACATAATAAATACATACATACATACATACATACATACATACATACATACATACATACATACATACATACATACATACATACATGCATACATGCATAATACATGCATACATACATACATACATACATACATACATACATACATACATACTTATGGTAAAATGTTACAATTACTATATTACAAGTTCAGTAATAATACTCTTCCTTAAACTGTGATAAGACACTGTAAGATATACAGCTGAAATATTGGTATCCACACTAGCAATTACTTTGATTATATTTTCACGCACTCGCTACATGCTTTCAAATGTAAAATGGTGAGAACTCTTGTAGAAGTTGTATAAACAACAGCATTTCACCTTTTTTTGGAAGGCGTTATTTTCAGTTTTTTCAATCTTCGATCTCTTATAGGATGTTCGAGCGTCGCAGATATCAACCGATCCATCCTTAAGGACGTTCATCAGCAACGTTACCAGGGAAACCTTGAACGCAAATGCAAAGAATTACAATAAATATCTGAAGAAGATAATGTTCAAGTTAAATAGCCAGCATTACATCTTTCGGGAAACGTCGATTTCAAAAGTATTTTTTTTTGTGTGTGTGATTTTCTTTTCTCTCAATTTTATCTTTATTTGTGTGTTTGTCTGTGTCTGTATGTACATTTAATACATTTTTTTATATTTTCCATCAAATTTCACAAACAATGATTAGACTACTTGCATATATATACTATATGTTAATTGATACCAAAATAATATAGACTGTGTAGTTTATTCCGATTCAAAACCCCTTTCTCTTTCTGTCTTTGGTTGTGCGAATCATTACCTGTCTCCTCCCTGTACTTGACCAAAGGCTGTTGTTTCGAAGGCACGGCCGTCACCAAATCTGTATCACATCGTTGATGCTACAATTGTACTGGACATGCGTCATAGCGGAAACCCGAACACAATGTCAAACTCAAGTCTGTGTTTTTTTAGTAATAGAAAATTTGATCTTCCTTCTTGACGACGATTTTCAACGCCATTAACTTCACTGTAAATTGTCGCCATGGAAACAGATACTAAACCAACTTCATTACCTTCAAGATTTAGATTGCCGACATTTGCTATTAATTTTGAATGTCATATGTGGAATTTAAAGAGTCACGCACACACACACACACACATATACATACATACATACATACATACATGCATACATACATACATACATACATACATACATAAAAACATACATACATACATACGCACGCACGCACGCGCACACACACACACACACACACACACACACATACATACATACATACATACATACATACATACATACATACATACATATTTTATTACCAACGATCACAGTGTATCAGATATGTCTATTTCAGGAATTTGTAAGGTTTCTGGTGATGAGAAAGTATTGAGGTTGAAGGAAGAGGAAATCATTGTCCGTCTTAGAAGGCTGGAACCCCTTGGAATTAATAGATCATTTCAAGTCTAATCGTTTTTTTTTTAATTTCAGGCGTGTTCTATTGGGTTCTATTTGGTGCGTGTGAATATTAGAACTTTTCACACGTATAACCGTTAATCACGCGCGGTTGTCGTTCTGTTCCATAACATTCAGATATGTTCGGGTGTTTACCTAACATGTCTGAAGCTCGCCGATAATAGCTTGATAAAGAATTTTTTTATTCGAAACGTCGGATTTTACATCTATTTATACGGACTAACTTATGGCATATGCATTTCTTTACATACATACATACATACATACATACATACATACATACATACATACATACATACATGCATGCATGCATGCATGCATGCGTGCATACATACATACATACATATATACATACATACATATACATCCAACCGAACAATCAACAATACTTCTTTCATTTCCTTCCATCTTCCAGAATTGACTATAATTAAATGAACAACGATTTTTCCCCCACATATGTTGTATTATGTTGCATTTATTGAACAAACATATTCATGTTTGCTATGTTTTAATATCCATGTGACATGAACGCATATAGTTGTAAGCAAACACATTGTTTGTTTGTTTTCATTTCAAAGTAATTTCTCAGTTATTGCTTCAGTATTGTTGTATTTCTGCTTGTACATGATTGCTTTGAATGTATCAGATGAGAAGCTTGTTCATATTAGAATATGGGTATAAGTACCCGAATGCCATAACTTTCTGTAGTCACCATAATTCATGTATTTGTTTTTTTTTTTGCTGTATTGATATATCCCTACTTCTACAGTCGAGTTTATCTAAACTCGTCGAAAGATTGTGAGTCACAAATGGACTGTTTATCTTGGTCCATACATTTTTGGTAGATACAGCTAAAATGATTTGGGTTTGATGTTTCACTGATGGGACATTACGTTTTTGACACACACACACACACAAAGATAGACATATTTCAACTCTAGACTAACATATTAACAGAGACACGCCGAACGTAGCAGGATCCTTTGCCCAATCACATTGAAAACTGATAAGCAATGTTATTCTTTCATAATGCAATAAAACAGGCTTCTAATGAAACCGAACCTGATCATTTTAATGGCTCCAATTATTGATTTTCTAACTGATAATCAACATGACTATCAACCTGACTACTTCTACATCCTCACTGTGCATAGCGTCTATGTAATTGTTTCCTTTGCATATGAAATTGTCCGAGTGTGTGTGTAAAAAATATCATGTTCCATGAGTGAAACACAAAACCAACATCATTTTAGCTGTACAGACACACCGACTCTATATACGAATGAAAACAAAATACAGGTAATTCGAACGAAATTTGGTAGACATCTTCCTTAGTGTAATGGCAAGAAACGAATAGGTTTTGGTAAACATACCTTGAATATTAATGGTTTTGCGTAATTAATGGTTTTTGGTAATTAGGCTATATATCAAGAATGCATGCTTCAAATTTGATATTATTTATTACATACATTTGCAATACCTAAGCGCATCTGTCTTGAAATTATTATCGATGTAGCTTTCAGTTTTAATAAGATATTGGCATTTTTCGGTAATTACACGTGGTGTGACGATGCAATTTTTTTTTTAATTGTTCATGATGACTTCTGCAGTTGCCTTCCCTGAAGTGGCAATTAATGTAGGGAGAGTTATTTTTGTTTTCCCTTGAATCTGGAGTCTGCATTGGCTGGACAAACATGAGAAAAAAGAAGATCAAGGCGGGGTATTTAAGTGATGCAAACTCACCAGAAAAGGACTTTTTTCTTGGCCTTAAAAACGCCTTCTTTACCATGATCGATGAGATCTATGCTACAACTTTCTATAAAAGCTTCCCATTATTACATGTGTGGTTGGCCGTACGATCGCATCTGCAGGCAATCATACTGGAGATTTCGCCTACATAACTTCATACCATCTCTTCACTATTTCAAAATTGAAAATCTTGTTTTTACTTTTTTTGATAGTCGCGCGTATTTCTGTTTCTGAAAGCATGCATGAGGAGATCGTCGGTCAAACCAGGTCAGCTTCAACGTCCAGGTGACATCACCAGCTTTCTACTGAAAATTCGTGCTGGAGAATTCGCCAAGATAAATCTATACCATCTCTTCTTTGATCAAAATTAAAATTCTTCTCTCTTTTTTTAAATATAAATCTTTCGATACTAAGGGCGAGTTTACTGCCAGAACGCGTGCATTTATTCCTATTAACATGTTATCACATCAATGCAATGAGATAAGTAAATGTTGTTACTGTGTAGCAATGTTGGGCAGTGTACTCGTCACTACTCAGTGGTTTAATTGGGTCAAATTTTCCCCAATTTTCCGAGACATTGATTGGCTTTGTTCATAAACCGTTCAAAGTATTCGGGTTGCTTGTATAAAAGGTACGTATTTCGATCGATATGTTTCTGCCCAGATCTGAATTTTATATTTTGAGAAACCAAACGAACTTGAGAGCCATGGAAATTCACCTCATTGTGGCGTGCATCGCGAAATTCTTGAACTGCATGTTACATAAAGGGTATTGCCGCCCTAAACGAGTTGTATAGAATCAAAGTATAGACCGGTATCATGCTTACCATAAAGTATGTAAACTTTCTGCATACTAGCGATGTTACGACGGTTTGAATTGTGTTTATTATTTGCTGTGGAAACTAGTGTACATATCGCACGTATGTAGGGGATCAGGGAAGGCGGTATGAAGTCGAGTCAAGCTTTCTTGTACTGAGAATAGGTAACGGACATTTGAACAATTTTTACGACAACTAACTTTTACTGAGACTTCAAAAATCACAGATATAGAGCATAAATTTATTATGTTTTACTGAGACTTCAAAAATCACAGATATAGAGCATAAATTTATTATGTTCAAACGCTACCAATAGCAATCCATATATTTGTTCTGTATGCATGGGTAAATGTATGTATGTCTGTATGCGTATCCCTGTAAATTTGAATAATTTCATTTCAAAAAGCCATTACACCTCTTCCACTACGTTTAATAGATTGATATCACAAAGTCATTTCAGATTTCTTATAGTTTGGCACACCTTTTTGCCAATTCAGGGGTATATAATGTACTAATAGCCTACTATAACAAAGTTGTTGCATTCCAGCAATTATTATGTGTAGGAACAAAAAACTTAATATCAACCTTATGGAAGGCATTCAGTTTAAATCTGGTTGATACTTGTTTTTATTATTCCATGGATATTCTAATTGTTTTATCAGTAAAGGAGGAGAAAGAAATTACCACAAATGTGTCAATTTCAATTAATCAAAGGAATTCACATTCCAGATAAGATTGCTGGTAACTCCCTTTGATAACAGCTCTTCTTTTTTATTAGTTTGATTTTAATAATGGACGATTGTTAACGATATTAAGATTAATGTTCAACCTGCACTAGCTGCAACTGGGACATTTTATTTCATCAAGCAACCAAATATAATCACTACAAATTGGTCAATCACTTTGTGCCTTTGCTTTGTTAATAAGTGGTCGATTTTATCCGCAGATAGCATCAGTAGTGAGTAGTATATGATAGGATGGGTTTGTGCCATTTATACAATTCGTGGTATTTGGGTATGAGTATTTAGGTTTCAAACTTCCTAAAGGTTTTGTTCCATAGGTGATGCAGAACAAGGGATACACACTCACAGATACACCAGGTTGCTGCATCACTTATAGCACATACCTATAATTACCTCCCAATGTATTCTAATGGCTCTACCCGGCCAATTATTTTCCCTATCAAGAACCGGCACACTTACCCCCAAATAAGGTCACTTACGGGAATTTTAAATTACTTTCTCTCTGGTTGCTGTGCGCGATGTGAAAATCTAGGTGGGGTCGGGTAACCGGAACCACACAACTTTTTTTTAAGGGTTGAGGACCAATGGGTAGCAAATGTTACTAGATACAGTTTATGACCTGTATCTGCAGCTAATTTAGATCTCCTATTTCCCATTCAGGATCAACGGAATTTGAACATTAATATACACGATGCCGTTGCTATAATAAAATAAATAAACTAGAGTAAGGTTACAAAGAGGAACTGGATGTCCGAAATATTTTTTTTTGGAAATAATAATCTCTTTAATGATAATAAATTTTTTTTTAAACGTACTACACTGCGTCTCAGTGATCTTTACAATACTCAACCAGATTTAAACTGAATACCTCCCGTTAGGGAATCACTAATAACTCATTAAACTAAAAAAACTATGGTAACATGCTTTGTTTTTTGGACAAGCGTGCTTTCTTATGTTAATGTATGTGCCAAATTATACGGAATTTGAAGAGCGCATGATACTGCTTAATTACTGAATATCGTTCATTATTCTAAGTACTCATTAAAGGTAAAAGTTGTATCAACAAACTTCATAGGACAGGTGCGTATTATTATGGTTGATATATGTACCATATTATACGAAATTTGATACAACCTAGTTACCTAAAATCATTAAGTATGCAAATTATTCATTAAAACTGTAAGGTACAGAACTAACCCTATAGGACATACACAATTTGTTATGGTTAATGTATGTACTGAATTGTATTGAAATTGAAGTATGCAGTCGTAAGATATAGCCTAATTACCAAGAATCGTTTACTATGCAAATTATTCATTAACACTGAAAGGTACATCAACAAGCTTTACAGGACATATGCGATTGTTATGGTTAATGTGTGCACTGAATTATATTGAAATTGAAGTATGTATTCTTAAGATATAGCCTAATTACCGAAAATAATTAATTATGCAAATTATTCATTAACACTGTAAGGTACATCAACACATTTTATAGGACAAATGTATGTTGTTATGTTTAACGAATGTACTAAATCATATTGAAATTGAAGTATGCAGTCTTAAGATATTGCTTAATTATTTGATTTCATTAATATGCAAATTTCTCTAATTAAACATTAACAGATCTGGCTCAAAACCTAATCAGGTCTAGCCATTACACCAAAGATTACATATTCCAAATTTCATTACAATTGAGCCAGCCGATTTTTAAGAAAATGATGACACAGACAGACAGACAGACAGACAGACAGACAGACAGACAGACAGACAGACAGACAGACAGACACACACACAGACAGACAGACATTCCCCTTTTAATACCTCCCGTACCCTTACGGGCGGTAAAAATGGCAACGACAACGTGAAATTACGTCCCAAACAGATGTAAACTGAGCGCCTCCCGTAAGGGAACCACCAGTTATTAAAATTAACCTAAAAAAAACCTATGGTATAAACAAATTTGTGTTGCTGAGGAGAACTATGAACTTGGTATACAACATGATAATTTTTATTTCTGAACGATGTGTACGTGTGAACCATGGTTAACCTCAAATGAATCTTCGAAGTGCATGTAGTGAACTGTAAGTTCATGTAACGTGTTCGATCCCGTAAAGAAGCTGAAAAAAAAGGTTTCAGTTTGAGTGAGATGAAATGGTGACATGAGTCCAGCGATGTGGTGTATTTATTTATCGCTTCGCCCGTGTAGGAAGATGCTTCACCGGAACGACCCTCAACGAAGGGAAGGAAGGGACGACTCACTCCGTATGCAAGCAGGACTAGGGTTAGAGTGAGTATGTTCGATTTTATGCCAAGTAAGGCTTAATTTAGCTGAAAACCCACTCAACTTTGCAATTCAGATGTTAATCGCTTCTATTTGCGTTTACATTGTAGGAATTGTAGGATTTGGTTCACGCCGAATTCAATGTCACAAACACAGAAGAAGAAGCCCCAAAATCACAGCAAACGCTACCTACAATATATACAGTCGACATGATTGAATCATGGTCGCATGGACGCCATCTTGTCATATTACACTTCATGCATATGCATTTGTCTTCATTGCATTCTTTCACGGAATTGAACTTTGTAAAGGTATAACTCAATTGAAATGTAGACACTAGAGCCAAAGGGAAGATCTAAAAATATATAGTGTTTGTATACTCACCAAATGTTTCGGATTTGGTGTGCTCGAACAGACTAGACGCAATATCGTAAAACCATTGACAGCGACCGGCCGCTGAGGGCAGCCTTCCGAGTTTACTCAAATTAATATAGCATAATTATGTTAATTCATATTGTCTTATTAAAGTACATGAACACATTTTATAGGACAAATGTATTTTCTTATGTTTGATGAATATACTAATTTTTATTGAAATTGAAGTATGGAGTCTTCAGATATTGCTTAATTATTTGATTTCATTAATATGCAAATTTCTCTAATCAAACACTAACCGATCTGCTCAAAACCTAATCAGATCTAGCTATTACTCTAAAGATTATATATTCCAAATTTCATTACAATTGAGCCAGCCGATGTTTAGAAAATGATGACACAGACACACACACGGACAGACAGACAGACAGACAGACAGACACACAGACACACAGACAGACATTCCCCTTTTGATACCTCCCGTACCCTTACGGGAGGTAAAAATGATACAATTATAGTTTTCGTTGCTCGAAAATCACGCATGGTAATGTTGCCTAAAAGGTGAGTTTTAAGATTGCGTTTAAAAGCCTGATTCAAGTGTAGTACCAAGAGAATATTAAAAGGAAGCTGAGTAAACATAGTTGGAGCCGTAATTGAAAATGCACGGAAACAATAATTTTATTGTTAATTTCATTAATTTGACCCGATTGTTCTGCGTGCATGGGTAAATGTATATCTGTAAGTGTATCTCTGTAAATTTGAATAATTTCATATCAAAAACCATTACTCCTGTTTCAATACATACTGAGATTGATATAAGAAAGTCCTTTCAGATTTCCTATAGTTTACCACACGTTTTTGCCAATTGAGGGGTATATGACGTATGGTAACTATAACAACGATTTTCGCATTCCAGCAATTATTATGTGTAGGAACAAAAAAAACAAGACTGTCTTTACTGAAGGCATTCAGTTTAAATCTGGTCTGGCAATAAAGATATGCTTATTAAAGACTATGGTTGCAGTGAGGAGCTAAATAGAGAGAGAGAGAGAGAGAGAGAGAGAGAGAGAGAGAGAGAGAGAGAGAGAGAGAGAGAGAGAGAGAGAGAGAGAGAGAGAGAGAGAGAGAGATGGAGAGAGAGAGAGAGAGAGAGAGAGAGAGCTCCTCCGTCATAAATCTCTATACAAACTAAGTAGGAAGTCGAACGTTCGGACAGATGGAGGAACAAACAGAGAGGCAGACAGACAGACAGACAGACAGACAGATCGACTGAGGCGGATGAAGGATGCAAAAGCCAGACAGACAGACAGACAGACAGACAGACAGACAGACAGACAGACAGACAGACAGACAGACATACAGACAGACAGACAGATCGACTGAGGCGGATGAAGGATGCAAAAGCCAGACAGACAGACAGACAGACAGGCAGACAGACAGACAGACAGACAGACAGACAGACAGACAGACAGACAGACAGACAGACAGACAGACAGACAGACAGACAGATCGACTGAGGCGGATGAAGGATGCAAAAGCCAGACAGACAGACAGACAGACAGACAGACAGACAGACTGACATAGTGGCAGAGACACAGAGAGTAGACAGACTGACATAGTGGCAGAGACACAGAGAGTAGAACTTATAAAAACTGATCGACTGATGAGACGGATGGAGGATGCAAAACCCAATATCAAATAAAGACTTCCTCTGTACGCATGCATTTGATCTAATGAGTGATCCAAAAGTCAAGAAAGAAAGAACCAGTGGCACATTGATGCTCACTGTGGAGATGTCACGAAACTGAAGCTTTATTACATTTCATTATCATAAAACTAAACGAGACAGGTTTACGAAAGATTCTGACCGCCTGGGGATACTCAAAGTCTTCATATAGTGAGTGTATGATAGAAACAACACAGTACTGGCTTCAACTGGAACATGTGTTGTTTGCTTATATCCCTTCTTATATAACTACTTATGGTAAAAAAAATAATAATAATCCCTGCATGCGTTTCATAGAAGTGGATATGTTTATAATTTGGGTTACATAAAACTACATTCTTCACTCCTACATATTACAGTTTTGATTTTTAGAAAAACAATCTAACACAAGCTAGTCATGGTCACGTGACATTTCACTATTTAGTGGATTACTTACAGGAACTAATGAAGGTAATGCACTTACAAGCATTTCTGAAGTAAATTCGGGAAATTCAAATGCGGTCGCAGGCAGTACACAGAAGTACCCGCTGAAAAACTACCTTGTTCGGTATTATCAAACAGAACATTACCTTTCACCCATATACATCTGGTTATTTTCTTTTTTAAATTCAAATTGTAAGCGGTGGTCTTTCCTCGTCCCCACTCACCATGAAAAAGACTACTTATTACAAGGTGAGGGAGGACTAGGCAGGGTCACCGGTTGAGGGCGCACAGTAGAACAAACTCATAAATAATTAATAAGGTGGTCACAGTAAAGCTGGTTTATTAAAACCAACAAAAGATCACTTAAAATTGGTTTCGAAAAAAAACTCCAGAATTTCAAATCATTACTTTATTACATGGCACCTTGTAGGGAAAAGACATTTTTTTTTTAAAAAGGTAAAAAAAAAAATTAAAAAAAAATTTTTGTAAAAAGAATTTCAAAAAATAAACAAAAAACAGCAGCTATCATTTAAGAAATATGGCCAATTCGAAGCGCCTGTGCTCTAATCACTGACACGGGGGAGACGGATGTAAAAAACATGTTTTTGAAATATTTGAAAAGGTAATGTTGTAGAGAATGGAAATTGAAAGCGAACCACTTTTTAGCTCATCAATGGACATGGAAGCTCTATGCCATAAGCACCACCTCCCTCCCGCCCCTTATTACTGAAGGCTCCCTTATTTGGCTTCAGAGGATGGTTATATGCTATAGCTACTTCATATCATATCGTAATGATATCAGAGATCGTTTTTAACGCATGTGTGTTACCACAATATCACCCCTGGTTTGAAAATAGCTTCGTCCAAAACTACGGATGTACTTGCAGGTTGATGTTTCGTCACTATACTAACACTAACAGTCGAGTATACACGGTGCAAATGATATAGTCGGCATATCGTAGATGTTACGGAGCCTCATTGCTATCTTTACACACTAATGTACAAAAGCAATGCACCAAACCCTGCTGTCTTTTTACATTGCACGAAGCACTGCATCTACTTTCGAAACGAGGTTACTGAAACATGTCTTTAGCATAATACATAATCTTACGATTGACAAGATAACCTTATGCAAATCCTTTTCTCGGCATTCGGTTATTGGCGGGAAAAGTGTCAAAAAAGAAACAACAACCAATAGTAAACTTGCGTACATGTGTGTACGTACGTAGTCTGTCCAGAATCAACTCGGACTGGGAATAGACCTTGAAGCAACATGTGTTCAACGGGATGCAAAACCGGTACAAATCGTTTGACAACGTCAATGTGATCATCATAGCGCAGGAAAGACGGCAAGCAAAATCTACCAATTTTGAAGCGAGTCCCCAGTTTAAACTTCGATACATGGAATCACTTACTAGCAACCCGAATCATTCGGACATCTTTAATTCGACTGAAAGGCCAGACATCATGGGAGAAGAACGCCCAAACAGTTTACCGCTTGATATGAGAATACAGAGTATACTTATACTGTTGATCGGTCTCTTCGCAAACATCATGATCGTGTATCTATTGTCCAACTATACTTTGCCGTCCTCCTTCATGCCGCTGTTTTTCCTTAAAGTCCTAGCTTGGGTAGACTTGACGTCATTGATACTGTTTTTACTACGTGCAATCCTAAGTTCAGTCATCAAGAAGCTAAATTTTACCTTTTATTGTAACTTGAATGTTTTCACCAACGGTTTCCTCCCATACATATCGGGATTTATAGCGATGTTAATGTCGATCGAACGTTTCTTAGCATTCAAGTACCCATTCTTTTATCATCGCAACGTCAACCGAAAGGTTGCTATCGCCTCTGTTGTCATCGTCATTTTGTTGGTAACTATAATCACTGGTTTGCCGTTTCTCGGGATCGGTTCATACCATGGTTTTGAAAATGGTGAAGGTTTCTGTAAGTATTACTGGGTACCGGAAGCAAGTGTTGGAGAATCGATACACTTTGTCGTCTATATATTGTGTGGTCTAGCTATACTGATTATCACTGTCTGCTGCAATATTGCGGTAATACACGAACTTTATGTGATGCAAAACAGAGTGTACCAACTACCACAACCAACAGGGAGTAATCATAACAACGCAGAACAAAGCAACCAGGAGAGTCAATACCATCAAATGCCATTGGACCATTTACGTCAGATAAGATTTGGCAAAATGATGGTTGTCATAGCAATAATATTCACGATATGTTGGTTGCCTTGGCTGGTAAGTAAGATTTTAGCCCCTATAGTCAAGTGGATTAACGTCTGTTTTAAAGATTATTGTTACACACCGGATAAAAACACAAAATTTGGCATGAGTGTTTCTAAGGACCTACTTATTGATTTTAACTTGAATATTTACGTAAATTTGCATACATCAGTAAAATTAGACATGGCCACGAACACCCTTGAGAAATCCCATGTTCCTTGGAAATAAGGAACCAAATTTGATATTCACGTTCTTCGGCACCTACTCTTGACTTTTGTCTCGGCGTCCTGTTGATTATTTGATTACATTTGCAAAAAATAGTGATTTCCAAAATGGCCGCAATCAACCTGGAACAATTCTATGTTACAGAAAAATAATTTACTTAAAGACACCAAATTTGGAATGAGTGTTCCCTAGGACCTAATCACAGACTTAGCCATTTGAAAACATACACAAATTTGCATAAAACAGAAAAATAAGGTCACTACCAAACACATATTTCTGTGAAATAGCTTAATTTGCAAAATTCCATACTGAATTAAGAGCACAAAGTGTTTCGTTTGATGTATTTCTTGATAATGACCAAGAAAAGAACCCTAAATATTAACATAAATGTGCTTAAATCAACAAATAGAAATTAAGCATGATTCATGCCAAAATCAGTGCCTTTCAGTAAGTTATTTTGCTGAAACATATGATTTTCCATGGTTGATGGAGGCCATTTTGAATTTTACTGATTTATGCAAATGTATGCAAATATTCAAGAGGATCCTAAGCTAAAATCAATAAGTCGGTCCTTAGGAACATTGATACCTAATTTGGTGCTTTGAAGGTGTAATACGTAGTCACTCCGTTCAAGTATATTACCACATGTAAGATTTCTTTTAAGACCTTGACCTTTGACTTTGAAAGTCTTCTTCAAGATCAAATAGCCAAATTTTGGTCCTCTTCATAACCTTTTGAATGAAACATTTCAAGTGATATTTTAATCATGACTTGGGTTTGACTATGTGAGGCATATGATGCAAGTCAGTTACTGCCGTGACCTTGCCCTGTATAGCAAAATGGCAGCCATATTTGTGATAAGCAAATAATATAATATAGAAATAATAATAATTTTTTGGAGTACCAGCTTATACACCAAAACACAAAAAAGCACAAACAGACTCATTACAATACACAAACAATCCATCAAAAATCTTTCCCAAAATTTAATGTTATAAAATCCCAACATCTGATAATGATTGTTGTAATTAAAATATGTTCACTCTCTCTGAGTCTAAAAGCAAATTTAGAGTGTAGCGTGCGCTTCTTGCTCTCGAAAATCATGATATAACTATGTACAAACGTGTTAAAATACTCACATGCCAAGTTATGTCAGACTAAATGCATTGTTGTATGCGACGTGAACATCGTTGAAACATTTTTTATAGACACTCCAAATATGAGACCAATAATACACTTGAAATAAAGTGCATTTAACAGAATACGAGCAGTTCCAAAAAGTAATACGTGAGTTGGCCTTCTCATAAAATAATCTGATTTTACGGCTGATCTGATATCGTCGTTGCCACCACCCTCGATTGAAAATAACACCTAAATACGAAAGGCTATTTACAAATGACAGCACGGTATTGTTGAGCTTTTCCTGGGGAATGTTCGAATATTAAATCTAGGTTGCATAACAGACAGGCATTTAGTCTTTTAAGGATTAAAAATAATGTCATGCTGCATGCCATATTTAAAGCAACATGTTTTGAGAAGACTATTGAGACTATAAACTGAGCGAACTACTTAGATTACCATAAAAAGACTTTACTGATAGGAAAACGCTCAGTCGAAATGAAGCCCCATTTGATACAAAATTTGTGGTGCCGACACCAATAAAGTAGAATTCTGACAATGAAAATAGGTACACCTCTATCCAGCAATTTATGAAATAGGGTAAATTCAATATTTGATTTCAATATTTGATTACATTACTTTGAATGATATGTCATTAGACTTTCTCAAGGACACGAAATTCAGACCACAAGATTCTAAGAGTATAATTAAGTCTGTACGACGACAGTCTACATTTCATACAAAACTAGAATTCATATTGATTATTCATCAATGTTATTGGGAATATTCATTAGGGCATGACAACTCCTCCTCAAGCCTTACTATGGTTTGCATTTATTATTTGGTCATACACATGCATTTTGTAAATTTGGACATAAATAAAAATATTAGGGAGTTTACACTTAGAACAGAAGCAAAGAAGCAAAGGGGGCACTTGCTAGGAGACGAATGCTAAGTGCCTTGCATGCTAGGGTCCTAGTGTAGACTTTGGCTTGAACATGAATCCGTATGATGTCTGCTAGCTAATTCCCTAAAGTCCAAGTGATTCTGAGTACAAAGTTGAGATGTGAGAGTGATTCTAGTATAGTTACCTGATCTACCAGTTAGGTGTGGAAATCAGAGAGTAACATTGATGAAGAATTAACGTTAACAAAGGGGGTCGATCCATTTGTTACACTGGTGTTGACCCCCAAAAATGTTATATTGTTGGAGGAACCGGACTTGGACAAGGACCTTTGTGTGCGTAATGAAACACGTTAAACTGTACGTAAAATTACTGACAACCTTTAAGAAGAAAAACACAACGCTGTTGGATAAGTAAAGAATAACGCTATAATCTAGAAACAATGATGTAGATCTGGCTGTGTACGAGAGAAAAAAGCATATAAAAATAAAATGCGGAGATGATGTTACATGATGGGAATTCTACTCAAACGAGAACTGGTAATACCATATTGTAGTGACGGAATAGGAAACAAATATCCACTGATTAACATGTACATTGTCTAATTATTGGTATTTTAACAATTTTCAGCGAATGGTTCGTGGTTGTCTGATCGAAAATGTATACTCCAGTTACAACTACTATAGTTTTAACATCATGGTGACAGATCCAAAACCTAGCTTTTGCTCAAGATTTACAACACTACCTACAGATAATATTCACCACTAATTAACATATCCAACCATGTCTTTTTTATAAGTAATTAAACAATTTTCAGTGAATGTATCTTGTCTTATTTGAACTGTTTAAAAATATAATTTTATACTGAGGCTTATTCCCAGCCCTGTACCTTTTGACTAAAAAGCTAAATATTACATAGAAAACGAGAAGCTCTGCTTCAACGTACTCAGAACACTACTGCCAGAATAGTCACTCGGTCAAAGAAATTCACTCATATCACACCCACTCTCCGTGACCTACATTGTTTGCCTGTCCACTTCAAGATTGAATTTAAGATCCTTCTCCTGACTTACAAAGCTCAAAACAATAAAGCCCCAGGATATATCTCAGAATCGATCGAGGAATATAAACCACAACGCCCCCGTCGATCAGCTAAAAAAAAAAACCTGTTAGTCCAGCGTACATTTAACAACAAAACCTATGGCGGTCGCGCCTTTACAATCTGTGCTCCAAAGCTTTGGAATGACCTACCACAGGATATACGCCAGTCCACAAGCCTGGAAATCTTCAAAAAAACGACTGAAACATCACATGTTTATGCGAGCATTCTGTGTAAATTGAACACCATCTAGCGCCTTTGAACAATTTGACTTTTTGGAATTTGGCGCTATATAAATTTTTATGATGATGATGATGATGATGATGATGATGATGATGATGATGATGATGATGATGAAGAAGAAGAAGAAGAAGACCGTGGATTCTTTCAAAAAAGCAGACATAGCAGACTGAAATTTAAAAGGCTATGCTCATTCATAGTCTACTTTTATAATACGATTCATCTAATTGGAACTTGCAATCCAGACTGAGCATGCTCAGACTCAAAGGACTATGAGGTATGATTCATTCGACTCAATATTTTTTTGTTTTTAATCATGATGATTTTCTGTCCATTTTGAAACACGTGTTTTACTGTAAATGAAATAGAAGCACACGTGACATATAGCGTTGGGTTCTAGATTGAGGAATTATTCCATCATTCCTTCTCTTTTTTAAAGATATATTACGGATTCACCTACGGGATATGGCTGGCTAACCGTATTCATTTAAGATCACGGATTTCGTTTTTCGTGCCTAGAATACTTCTGTCAGGGAAGAACAATTTCCTGTAAAAAGAAGACTAACTATAGATTCCTGTTTAAAAGGAGACTTACTATAGATTCCTATCAAAAACCAATCACTAAAATGGCAAGATAACAACAAGAGAAATTACATACATGTAGCAAACCCAAATTTAACTTCCGGCAAAAAAAACTTGGACATATTAATGAGTCATTATCCCAAACGTTGAAAGTAAAAATGCAACATTTTGTACAATACAACGGTGTACAATAACCACAAATAATGTTTGCCCTTTACAAAGCGTTTGAGAATTTCATGGATAAAGCGTTTTATTTCAAACGAAATTAAACATCAATGGAATTTACTTGTGTTACCGTAACGATTGAAAATATCGTATATTTAGGAATTGGGTCTAAACTTACACAATTTTGGCGAGTTTGTACAAGGTGTGATTGAAGCGTCAGCAAGTTTTAATATGACATGATACATTAAATTTAGAATCGTATGATTTCACTGTTGTCCAAGACTATAAATAATAAGAATAGAAGATTCCAGTGATTATGGTGATTATTTCCGGCTATCGGACCAAGAACGATCCTGGTGTATTAGAGACATGCACGAGCGTTTGTGTGGTGAGATACGACTGACTCGACTTACTTCCATTTGACTACTAATTTACTAACTTACTTACGTACCATGCGTACATGTACTTACTTGCTTACTTACTTAATTACGTGCATACCTACCTACTTGCTTGCTTAAGTATCGTACGTATATGTAGTTACTTGCTTGCTTACTTACTTATTTACTTAAGTTTGGTTTTATGCAATAGCGCTCTGTAAACTATTAGACTTTACCTTGGAAACCTATTATCGCCAGGATGCCACCTCTAAGCTGTCGACCTGCCATTGATAGAATGCATTGATATTTTTAGCTCCGCTGTCAGCGAAAGCTGAAAGCGTAGCTTTAGGTATAGGTTGTATAGAGTATAGAGTGTATAGGTGAATCATAGGTGTCCGTCAAACTTTTATATTTTCACTATCTTCTCTGAAAGTAACGGCCAGAATACTTCGATATTTGGTGTGCATGTTCCCTAGGGGGGGAGGCTATTCAGATTTGTTCATGCCAAGTTGATCTGTGCCATTTTCAATTTTTTATGATTTTTTTTCCAAAAATGACATTTTCATCAACTCCTCATAAACTTCAAGTCAGATTGCTTTGAGGGTAGCTTACTTAGATTTGTTAATTTAGTCAGCACGTCTTCTCTTCTATTTTTTATGATTTGTTTTTGAAATTTGAAAAAAAAATGAATATATTAATGAGCATTATGACCGACGCCATATTGGAAATCAGTCCACGAGACTTTAGGTAAAGTGCAACTTTTCAAAAGACACTATTGACGTCAAACAAGCAATGTAATATGTGCTATAGTCTTAATTCTACGCATTGTGCGCCCAAATGACAAATATTTGTTCGAAAAAGGTTTGTAAACTTCAAATCCAATTCACACACCACCCCTCCTACAGAATGGTTCATTCCAGTATATGATCATTGTGAGAAGTCTTCCATGCCTGAACTGAAGTGTTTTTGACAGAGTCAGTCGTCAATAAAAACGATAATACTCTTTTTAAAATTACCACATTTTGAAAGGGAAAGTACTTTGTGGTTCATTTATGGAGTTTTGTTTTTGTACGATCAATATTGGTGGCAAAATTACAGCGTCAAAATTGCCGATGTGGTAATGCACGACAATCCCAAGTACCCGGATGCACGAGGGACTAACCCAGAAGCAAGTCGTTGTCAGCCATACGTTACAGTGCAGTGGTAACATCGTCCGAGAAATCGCTGCGTTCAGTGTCATTATTCACAGAATTGTTGTTTTCGAGTGAAAACCCGTCTTGAATTGTATAACTCTAACAAATGAAGACATGTCAAGTTATATTTTGAAAGTTGTATCGCTAGTTTGAGACGATTTTCTCATGTACTATCGGGGAAGATTTTGTTGTTGTGATGAAAAGAAATTAAAAAAAAGATCACTTCAACCATTTCGTTGTGTTTTCTTTATGAAAGGTAATCGAACATGAACGAGTGTTACCACAGTGACTGTAACCAGGATGCTGTAACGTATGGCAAGGGTTAGACATACACGCTGGTCCGCTATCCCGCGAGTCTAGTAACTTTCTGTAAGGACCAGTAAAGGTTACTAAAATGCCCATTGCAGGTAGTCCGACGTTATAGTGACTTTTCGATAGGTATATTAGGGAGCTCAGAATTCAAACCACCAGCTATATGATGAATTCACGGTCATAGTAAAATTCATTTGATTTTTAATTTGCTATTTTGACCAACTCCGGTTGTCTATTCGCGATAAAATTACGATTAGTTTGGAAACGGGGTAGATTTTCTATGATTCTGTGTCATAAAAGAATGTGTTGTGTAGTTTTCGAAAATCACACCCGGTGGGAAAGTCGCCCAACGTTTCTGAGTTAATTATTCGGTAGGTTATTGACGAGCTCCCTTTGTAAAAACACTGTACAAATTGGATGTCAGTGTTCGCCCGGCCACGTTCAACGGAACTAAGTGAAGCTCAATCATAACAATGGTGGCTGTCAAAATCGAAGACGCAATTTGACCGTGTTGTTATTTCAGTGAGTTTATTCAGCAAGAAAACAACGTGTTCTATGTTTTTGTACTTCCTACATGATGTGATGATCGTTTTTTTTACCGGTACAACTTACAGCCTACAATGAAACTGCTAACTTAGTTAGTAACACTGACACGATTCCGTGTTCCGTGTTCCGTGAACATGTTTTGGGGCACATTTCTAAATATCTTCCCTTATGTGGATTACTTGGCTTGGTCGCGTTAACTTAAGACATTTAGAGAAAATGTTATCAGCACTTTGGATATAATATCAACAAAAAGATGACACAGGCATGCTCTGTAGAACAATTTAGAAATTAAAAGAATACAACGTGCAGACAACCAAAGGCATGAACCTCGTTTCATATTTTGCATCAATTCCAGCAATACATGTCATAACTCCAGTCACTAAAATCAGACTTTGTTCGATGCATGTAAAGTTTATCACTTACATATAATAAGTTTCTGAAAATCCTAAATAACAGGAAGTCTCTTCACGGGGAGATTAATCAAAGTGTGCTTTACTCTGTTGTTAATGCCCTGACTACTTCTGGTACATCAACAGTCACGCTTCCCATCTTCAATTTTCAATAAAGAGCACTCGTCATTGAGTACATTTGATTGTTTCTGTTGATTTTGAGATTTTTTTAAAGCCGGCAATGAGATAGCGCTTGGTGTATGAAGATGAAACAAAGATTGGCAGGTGTTGCAATCAGTCTACCAATTGATGTCTAGTTCTTATCTTTTTACATCCTCACTTTGCAGATGCGACAACTGTAGCTCCTTGAAGCCATAGTAACCAAAGAATAGAGTAGTGATGACTGCTAGAGATTCTAGATAATTGGTCTGTATATATAGTTTGTATCATTTCAGCAGATTCATGACTGAAATTGGGAATATCATGCACTTTGCAATATGAGTATGAAATTCAGGAGAGACACTACTTACGTAGGGGAAAAAATGGTTATAGAAAAAAAACACGGATTGCTGCTATGACAACAATGGCAGCCATTTTTCACTGTGCATAAGTAAATGTCTATTGAAACACATTGTATCTGTAGTTCTAAAAGCATATCGTTCAATCGAAAGAGACATTGAAATAAACTTAAGATGCGAGAAAGCAAGAACACATTGATGAGATGTGGCGCTATACAAATTCCTTTGATTAATTGATTGATTGATTGATCGATTGATTAGATGGTACATTGCTTATTTAAAACCTCCAGTAGAGGTATGCTATTTTTTGTCATATGGGTAGTTGCCTTTTTCTAATTTATATTTGTATACAACAACAACAAAAACAACAACAACAACAACAACAACAAAAACAACAACATCATCATCATCAATTCCAGATTTCACTATGTATCTGATATTATTGTAGGAATTAATGTTCTCGCATCAACGTAATCAAACGAAGTCATTTTCATGGCTAGATTGCGAGACAGAAACTTAAGATATTTCACTCAACCATTGCAATCTATAGGTGCCTCGTCAGTCTGTATATTACAGCACTAGTCTCGGAATTGTTTTATAAACAATAACTTTTTAACAAATAAATAATAAATAACAATAAAAACAAACATAACTACAACCAGTTACATTTTGATGACGTCATGAAATATTGTAAATGGAATCGAAAAAAAAAGTATATAGCTCGACGCCAAACAAACAAACAAAAGTATATATCGGTCTAACAGATAACAACTTCAAGTAGAGATACGCCAACCACAAACAGTCATTCAAACATGAAAAACACGAAAACAGCACAGAACTATCAAAACACATTTGGAAACTGAAAAGAAACAACGAGCCTTTTTCCGTATCCTGGTCCATCAACAAGACAGCCCAAGCATACAACAATAAAACAAAACGATGCAACCTGTGTTTAACCGAAAAACTAACCATTATTAAAGCAGACAAAAACTCCACACTAAACAAAAGAACTGAGTTGATATCCGAATGCCGACACGAGAATAAGTTTTATTTGTCCAACTTCAATAGAGCATCTATCACCTAAACTAAACCCGTTAACTAACGGAACATCAAAGCCCAACATGTAACACAATAACAACCAACACCTCCACACACACAACACCAACCCACCAACACAGACAATAGTGATATTTCTATTGTCTACACTCTATATAAACAGCACACCCAGAGAGTAGAAACCAGAGTTGTCTGATGATCGCACAATGCGTGAAACTCCGAGTTACAACCAAGAAAGAGTTCCAGTACTACCAAAACTATTACGCTCTGCCACTGCGGTATAGAGCACTGTCTTAGCAGATTGATACTCACCGAGTTATATATATATATATATATATATATATATATATATATATATATATATATATATATATATATATATATATATATATATATATATATATATATATATATATATATATATATAACTCGGTGAGTATCAATCTGCTAAGACAGATATATAATGTCAGTATATGTAAAATGTCTATGCTGGAATAACGGTTCTCAATACATACATGAGCGGTGTAAATAACACAGTTTCAAGCAAGATACACAGGAGCCGTTACACAGTATTTCACGCTGTTGCGATGATCAGAAGACCATCAAGACGATCATCCATCAAATCATCATTGTGTGTGTGTGTGTGTATATATATATATATATATATATATATATATATATATATATATATATATATATATATATATATATATAACTTGGTGAGAATTGTCTGATGATCGCACTATGCGTGAAACTCCGAGTTACAACCAAGAAAGAGTTCCAGTACTACCCAAAACTATATATATATATATATATATATATATATATATATATATATATATATATATATATATATATATATATATATATATATATATCACTCCCCTTCACCTTTTTAGTTTTGAGCAAACCGTATTTGTTATAATGGCGCTCTGTAAATGATATTATTACTATTACTATTATTATTATTTAGCTAAGCCCTTCTCTCGGTCACAAAGAACGTGACACTGTTTCCCTTATATATTTGCTGTTATCCGCTACTTGGAATATAAACTAACTGATTATTTGTGCATCTCAATGTTAAAGCAGATTTTCTAAATTCGTTTTATTGATAATCTGGTATATGGCTAAGACAACAAGCTAGCCAACCTGAAAGACGTGAAGTGTAGACAAGTATACGAACACAGTTGAACGGGGTAACTCGTCACGTGTTCATCACCCAAACGTAATGGCATTGTCCTTTTTTATGAGTATTCAATTTTCCTATTATTTGAGCTACAAATTAATTTATGTTTTGCTTGACGACTTGTTGTCAAGCTAGACGAAACTCGGGAAAGTGGTCTAAAGCTACTCGATACGAATACCTTGATTCAGTTTAGCCTTGTTTGCATCTCTTACGAATATCCTAAGGATAGAATGCAAAGAGAGCCTGATATAACATAGATATGGGGGGGGGGTTGCAAGTCTCTTCTGTACTATTACGGAATAGAAATTCGTGCCCCTGGGGTTTTCATTTGATGTATTCCACTTAAAAGTGCGCCTTTTTAAACGTATATTACCAATTCTTTTTTTCTTTCCGAAATCAAAGAATTGGAATTGCCGGATAGAAATAATCGACGGATACATTTTCGAAGATACATATAATGTTGCATGCATTTAGCCAACCTGGTGCAGCACTAGGGCTACGTTAATCATTACTACATACGTCACGATTTATTACATGCGTCACATAAGACAGTAGCTTCAATCAGTGTGTAGATGAAAGGGAAAACACAAAAGTAACTCTCTCTACATTGCCACTTCAATGAAGACAACTGCCGAACTAATGATGAACAAGCCTATGACATCTGCCCCAAATGAACACCAGTCCTGCTGTAAAGTACTAAATAAAAAGAACAATAACGGCAATAAATAGTAGATTGAGTAACATTTGTTGAAAATATCAAAAAACAATTACATCGTCGTACCACTTTAGTCAACAATTCCTGACTAAAAACAATTGTTTTCTTTTTTGTGGCGGAAATATGCCAATAACTTATTAAAAGTAAATGCTACATCAATAATATTTTCAGGAAAGGTGCGCTGTGGGATCGCAAATGCATGTACCACATTATATTGAATTTGAAGAGTGCATTCTTGAGATATAGCCTAATTTACCGAAAACCATTAATTACGTAAATTACTCATTAATATTCATGGAATGTTTACCAAAACCTAATCAGTTCTTGCCACTACCCTGAGGAACACATGCACTAAATTTACTTTGAATTGAGCCAGTCGTTATTTAGAAAATGGTGATACAGTCGCACCACTTTAGACAACATTTCCTGGCCAGAAACAATTTTTTTCTTTTTTCTGGCCTACAGTAATTATGCCAATATCTTGTCAAAACCAGGGACGTATGAACAGAGGATTGGAAGCTTACGACCTCGAGCGATAGATCATGCGTCCGGTACTTTTATGCTAGTTTATGTTAATAATATTGTGACATATAATGCGGGCTACCAATTTTGCCGGTTACAGACAGAAGACATACATTTACTGCTTATTTAATGCACTGAAACCCATGTTTTAATTATAAAAAATATCGTAGTGTCAAATTAAAGTCAGTGTAATATCACCATTTGTGGCTGTGTGAATGATTTAACGTGTAGAGTAACGTTCAAATTTACCTCTGGATTTATACGCTACCCGGGTTTCGACAGGTCTTCTGGGAGTGGGAGAAGATGTGTCGAAACCCCGCAACATATAAATGAGCTACGTTCAATGACGTTACATAGAATTACACGGTAGACAGGTACGCATATTTGAAAGTCTTTCGCGTAGTGTTGTGTAGTAATAGTAAAATGTAGACAGTCGTGCCAATATAGGTGGTAGTTTGGCTTAACAAATATTTTCGTAATTTGTTTTACCACTGTGTCTTAAAGTTCATGGCTTGCGCATCTGATTTGTTAAACTTTTGATGAAATCGATGATACAATTTTGCCTTTTGTACCTCCTGATAATATTGACAACGAATAAGACGATGAAAGAGGTGCAACAACGAGGAGTACGAGTGGAAATGATTCCCGATCGAAGTCCACCAAATACGGTCACTGCATGAAAAAGCTAAAATCCAAATTAAATTGTCTGTATTAGCAATGAATACAGGTAAATGTGTGCTTTATACAGGAAGTATTTCCCATTTATACATGGTGAATACAGACTTTTATAGATTGTATATGCACTCATTTTATACAGACAAAATATTTTTCCTGTATTTGCCTGTTAATCTCATCAGTAATTGTCTGTATTCAGCTGTATTAACTGGAATATATTCTGGCTTAAAATACAGGTTTACTCGTATTTACACTAGATTTACCTTTATTTGTGTTATTTTACCAAGTTTGTCTACTGATTCTTAAATCAATTTAAGGTCTATATCTTCAATCTATGCTCGACGGTCAAAAGCCATGTTACTTAAATGTTACAATCCACTAATACAGGAAAACTTGGAATGTCTATTGTCTAAACATGACTATACATGTATGTACATTTGTACATTACTTGAAGGGTCCGTGAATTTGAAGCAAAAGGACGCCTTCAGGACAATTGTTTTCCGGCCATGCTATCTTTTAAAATACTAAACATGTTGAGTCATGACATTCTTCCGTCTTGTCTAAAATGTGATGCCTCCATCACTAAAGTCTCTTATTCTAAGGAACAATGATAGCAATACATGAGATGGCGTAAATTTATAAAAGCACGTCTAAATTATTGTCTTGACGTCCATATCAGCTATTGCAATAATAAGATTTTCTCTAACTGGGTGTTTGGTGACATTTATAAACAGCGTCAAGTCTGAACCCAAACACAGTAATTACAAATACATGACATTGTTATTTCTCCTCCAAGGTTTGTCTCAAGCCGTAAAAAAATAAAAATGGAAATACAACATTCTCCTCTCTTTTATGAGAATTAAAAGTAAAAAATAGATACAATTCTGTCATATACAAAACATTTGATATCGTAGCACATGGTATATACTCATGGACCACTAAAAATAGAATTTTCAAACACAACAGTGTAAAATAGCTAGACGTTGATTACAAGACATTCGTATATCGATAAGACTACATAGCTCGTCAACAATGAACTTTAGTAAAAGATTGATCTGTAAACTGAGATAGATGAAGAGCAAATGATGAATACAGACGTTACTTAGCTGTATAGATAATAAGAAAGTCATAGAAAATTCAACGAGTCCCCTTCCAACAGTTATGCTTGGCGTGTGATGGATTGGTATGAACTTTACACACTTATTTACATTATAATGAGGTATGGCAATTCAATATTTGCATTAATGGGTCTCTTAATTACGTAGAATTTATAGAAAATAAACCTTAAAAAATAACCCTACTACCAGGATGCTATTATGTCTTTCTGCCGACCTATATAGTCAAAAGTAGAAGTTAACATTTGATTCCTAATTGATCAGGATTCTTACGAGTATTTGCCTACCTTACGTCAAATAGAATCGTTTCCTTTTTATTTTAAATCTTTCTTTCTTTTTTTACTTGAGGATATTTCACGACACACAGTCTACCCTGATAAAGGAAGGTGACAGATCATGACACTTATAGAGCCACGCCTGTGAACTGTCGACAGGACATTTCCGATGGCCGGCAGGGGTCGAAAAAATACTTGTAAACAAGTACTTGCCCAAATCAAAAAGTGCTTGCCCTTTCCAAATAGTGGGGTATTTTTTGTGGCTTATAAATGCACTGTTGGGATTGATTGGTCTTTCTTTTGCTTATTGTCAAAAAATGTCGCTTTGACAGTTTCTGTGGGTACTGACAAGTTCTCTCCACAATAAACAGGAGTACGAGATAATATGGACTAGTGAATATTCATACTATAGCATAGCATACAATTTTTTTGTTCACCAGTGAAAAGTAGTTGTTAAGATAATCACAAGTTTTTCAGCACTTTTATAAGCTACCAATATAAATAATGAACATTTATTTCAACACATATAAAATCTTTCTAAGTATTTCCTTTTGCACCATGTCAATATATTTTCTTTCCTTCCTAATCCAAACAACTATTTTTATCCCACAAACTTTGCAGTTGATACAAACACCCAAAACCTGAAAAATCATGCTGTAATTTACTATTTTGAACAATATTCAATGAGTCACTGGTCATTTCAGTTATGTTTATTTGATAGAGTAAACCAAGTATGTCAAGGACAGCTGGTCAAGATTGTTTTGAAAAGGGGTCAGTCAAGAAAGACGTCTTCTCAATATTGCTACAATGTTATAATTTTCCAGACTTGTTGGCACTGTGGTTATACAATGTACAAGTACTTTTCAAATAAACTTGCCCAAGCATTCAAATCACTTGCCTGGGGCAAGTAAAAGGCCATTATTTCGAGCCCTGAATGATGCTTTCTGCATCTACCTATTAAGTACACAAGGTGAATTCTCTTGTCTCGTTTGCGGTTTAGGCACCTTATATAATATTCCATGTTGGTAGTCATCACCGACGTTATCTATATTACATTAAACAATAACATTTTTTATTAGAACCATACTTGTGGGCTTTTCGATAGGTTATAGTGGTTCTATCAACCTGCAGATAATTAAGTTTCGTAATTTTGGAGAACGATAATTTCTTTTTCAACAACACTACTTAAAACGAAAATGCTTTATACCTTTTTTAAGCATGGAAATGAATGTGAATACGACGACAGTAATTCTCAATGACACGCTTTGCATAATTGATGGACACGGGAGCATTCTTGAACTACAATAGTGATGTAGTTTAACAATAGCTAGAGAGCTTTCAAGAGTTTGTAACACGTGAATAGGAAGAGTGCAGGTCACACAAAAGGAAACAGAGGTTTAAAACATAGAAATGCGACAAATGCTATAAAAGATAGCGAACTGTAACATAGAGAAGAGTATGAAACAAAACTTTTAATCATGTGTAGTCGACAGTGTAACTTAACTGTCCTAACTCAATTCCACCGGAGCATGCAACCATAATTATCAATTTGTTTTTCCCAGTATGTTTTAATAAACAGGAAGATAGTGAAAAGTCATGTGGACGACGTTATCTTCTAAGTTTAGTTGGGTACGTATACTCGACGGTGAAATGGTCGCGCTCAAATCAAACCACTGAAGCATGCAGCCAGATTGATGAACTCGTTAAACATAATTGTTCAGATCATGTGCAACGGAACTGTATAGACAAATAAAATGCCTATGGTATAAGCTTAACATGGCGCAAGAGAAGTACGTTAAAAGAATACGAAACATTTAGAACTAACATACATGGAAGTAGCAGTCGACGAGTTAAAGATTAATGAACAAAATGTGGTTCGTGGAAAACTTTGATAGCATGTCGTTCTGAGTGCGACTTTTCAAACGTGGTTCAGAGCCGGTCGTATCTCTGTCCCATTACAATCAACCACGAGCGAAAATCGGCATTGTAGGCAGACATGTCAAAGCCTGCCAGAAAATACAAGACAAACGAGTATTTACATGATTGTGTAGCTTTACATTGATAATTAACATTTTTGACCACAAAATCTTATCACTAAACTAAATTATCAATACAGGAAAAAAAAAAAAAAAAAATATATATATATATATATATATATATATATATATATATATATATATATATATATATATATATATATATATATATATATATATATATATATATATATAATGAAGTCAACCCAGTTATAAATTCTACACACTTAGGAAGTTGACTTTCCGAATCGGTAGATGACACTCTCTTTCAATAACTACCGAAAACAAATTACAAACAGACATCTTTTCAAAGAAACACGTAACTCGGTTAAGATATTTAGGAAAGTCTATAGCAGTCCAAAGTAAATGTTCAAAATGTCAAGTTGACTCTCCGAAAGAGTTCGATTAGTTCTTCGTTCTCATGGTTATACGTCTTCAAACAAGCTTAAATCTCTTGACACCAGATTGTATTGTCAAATAGAGTTTATATTTGCGTTAATTACCTTGATTTCCTGGATGACGCGTTGTCTTGAGTTGGTAATCATTACATCTGAGTATCGCAGCATAATACGTTCTCAAATGTTCTTTGTTCGTAGAGAGGGAATTTCGCAATACTTCGTTTTTCTTCATCAGACGACTGGTAAATATTCACTTAGCTCTATTTAACTTCCTTATTTGTCCACATACAAGTTATTTCAATTAAGGAAAATAACTCTGCCGTCCCAGTTCCTAGGGCTCCATCAGTATCAGTTCTCTAAATTAGGTCGATGTTTCTTCAGAGTCAGATATATCCTCGTTCCTTCGTCTGGTAGGAAGTAGAAAAGCATGAATCGTGAAGACGTTCTTCTCTGGGGAAATTAGCCTTTTTTTACGGGAGAACTAGCTTTTCTTCCGGGGAATTCTTCTATCTTCTAGATGTCTGGGGAAAGCACTTGTTTGGTTGCCGAGAGGGAGACTACCGCCAATAGCCTTTAACACGGGTTTGGATTCTCCTCCATATCAAATCTTTAATATCCACACTTGTAGTTGTAGGATAAACTGCATACGAGACGATATATGTATATGTGGTGTGAACTGCAACATAGACTTTATTTATCAAGGCCCTGAAACCTCACGGCTTCACCCCAAGGGCAGAAGTCGAGTTGACTCCCTCACCCCAAGGCCAGAAGTCGAGAGTCGAGTGTCTTACAGCTCGACGGTCAAAGCCAAGTGACTTAACTGTTACAAATCGCTAATACAGGAAAACTTGGAATGTCTATTGTCTAAACATGACTATATGTAAATTACGTGAATCGTCCGTGAATTTGAAACCACAGGACGCCTTGAGGACAATTGTTTTCCATCCACACTATCTCTTAAAATACTAAACATGTAGAGTCACGACACAGTTGTAGTTGACAATGCACCTATACATGTTATGAAGGTGAACGTCTTTTGGCCAATTTGGCTCGAGGACATTGGGATCGAACTTCTATTTTTACCAAGGTACTCCCCAGATCTCAATCCTATTGAGGAGGCTTTTAACAAATTGAAAACAAATATTTCTACCACCCCATTATAAATGACATTGTCGCAGTGACTGTATTTGGGGCTATCACAACCATCACTGTTCATGATACGATTGCGTTTTACAGAAATACCAATTACCTTGTAATATAATATGTGTACACGATGTCTAGTTCGCTGACGCTGACATATTTATTTATTTAGTGTTAAAAACAAATTTTAAGCTATATTCAAAGTAATGAATAAATATTTGTCTGGAAGCCCCGTGTTCTCTGACGTTATTCAGTGCAGACTGGAATATTGCTAGTGTACTGTGTGAGTTTAATATCTTGATGCGTGTTGTGGCTATGCATAGCTGAGAGAAAATTTGCTTGCTCTTTGCAATCAGAAGAATGAGAGAAGTTTCATGTAATAACATGATCTCCAATGCACTTATTGTACTTCTAGAACCTGTCAAAGAATACATGTACTGATTTAAAATATTGCATACGCCTACTAATGATCGATCGAATTCGACTTTTAGCGCCAAATTCATAATCTGTAATCGTTCACTTGAATTTTATGTTCAATCATGACTAACTTTCACAGACATAAACAAACTGATCAGAGAGTCGCGTCAACCTACATCAGACAGACTCAGTGTTGGTTTTGTATCGATGTTTGTCAGTTCGTAGTGATAAGAAGTAGACTTTTTTCGGCACCTTCAAAAGTCAGTTTTCATAGTCCACCAGTGATAAAACGACGTTCTGATCACAGGCGTTTCTAAATAACTCCTGCAATTGGATCTCATACACACAAAAAAATACAAGAAAATACACTCTCGCCACCGACATTAGATAAATTTGCTACTCTGCTGATTACACCAGTCTTCACGCTTTTCCCTGATTGGTCAATACGCTCATTTATAACTGTCAGTCGAAATTTAACGCCCACGCCGGAGTACAAATAGCTTTACCATACATGGAGCAACTGTGGCCGTACCTACTGTGTGCAAAATATTCGATTAACAGCCCTGGCTGGTCAGCACATAGCTGAGGCATATCTAAATTTGACAGGCATGTAATTGGTACACCAACATCCATTTAATATGGATACGAGAAAACTCAACGCATAGGTGTTTGTAACTACCATGTCCAAGAGGTTTTTTCCCACACCCATTCATACACCAATGGTTCATCACAAATCCTTTATATGGATGGTGTACGGAAAATGAGAATGGTTTCAAATTAAATATTATATATACAAAGGGAAAATGAAAAGGTACGTTACAAAAATTTCTGCAACTATTGCCGTCTTTATATGATAAGTTTATGACATGAGGACGGAAGAATGTTGTGTCAAACATTTCCAATCTGATGTATTTCAGTAATATGTACATATGTACGTGAAATAATTGCAGTCTTTTTTTACCTTCCATTTGAAAGAAAACATAATGCTATGGTTCTGTCTGTCTGTCTGTCTGTCTGTCTGTCTGTCTGTCCATCCGTCTGTGTCTGTCTGTGGAAACGTTATGTCAAAAACCACTGCATTGATTCTAATGAAACTTGCTACTGATACATCTTCCTTATTATATGGTAAAGGTAAGAACTGATTAGATTTTGGTAAACATTCTGTGAATAATAAAAGGATACATTTACAACGATTTTCAATAATTAGACAATATGTACAGAGAGCAAGCTTCAAATTCTATATAGTGTGGTACATACATTTGTGATACCAAAGTACATCTATCTAGAAAATATTTTTGATGTAGCTTTTTTAGTTTTAATTAGTTATTTGCATATTTTTGGTTTCACTAATCAGCTTAGAGATCACTGCGTTCTAGACTGTGTAAAAATCTTAGTACGGTGTGACCTATGCTAATTTGAATATTGATCCAATGATTTATAAACGTCGCACACCATGCTAAATAAACTGCATCTATGGGCAATCTTGCTGGAGAATTCAATATAAAATCATACGATCTTTTCACTGTTTCATTCTCAATCAAAATTAAAAATCACTTCTTTTTTTCTGTAATTCGTTTGATAGTGAGGGACATGTTTACAGCCAGAACATAATCATGACAATGTAAATGAGAAAAGTAATTCCATGCCAGTTTGTTATGCAGGGCGCTTTACTTGAATTGGGATTTTTCCCAATTTTCCGACGTTGATTGGCTTCGTTCTAGACTCTTCAAAGTATTCGGGTTGCATGTATCAATAGTTACCTATATCAAACTATGTATTGATGAGTTTCTTTCAAGTTGGATTTTTATATTTCCAGAAACCAAACAAATTTTAGAGCCATGGAAATTCATTTCATTGTGACATGCATCGCGAAATTCTTGAAATGAATGTTACACAAGGATGCCATAAAAGTTGTATAGAATCAAAGTATAGACCTGTATCAAGCTTACATTGCAGTAACTTTACCATGCGTATTAGTAATATTACAAAGGTTTGAATACTCGGTTGATATTATATGGTTAATATTATACAGATGTCGACTGGCCGTGAGGGCAATAGCATACGTCTGTTCACCGCGAGGGCCTGTCGATCACCTCAACATCAACCTATTTCCCGAGGGCAAAGCCATGGCCATTGACCCGTCTGAATATTTGTATAGTCTGGAGAGGAAGACGCTCACGCATGCGCAATGGGCGGGCAATAGTCCACTCGACTTTTCATTCATTGAAGTATTGCCCTATGGGGCAACAGATCGTCATTTCCCGGGGAACAGTATTCAAATTACGCATACCACGTGACAGGGCATTGACCAATCGCAACACGACTCACGCAGATGATGTGTTATAATACACAATGTACGTGGTGAATATTACATTGTTGGTATTACACGGTTAATATTACATGGTGAATATTACATTGTTGATATTACACGATTGATATTACATGGTTATTAAACAGTTAATATTACATTGTTGATATTACGTGTACAATAACAGCCACAGGCGTTATCGGAGTTTAATTCCATGCACGAGGCTGTGGTTATGAATATAATATTCTGCTTATTATTTAAAATTTGCCATGGAAATACCATTTCAGAGGAAAATATGGCGGGAGCCTATATGTACAGTGTGTAATAGGGGATCGCTAAGACCTACAGAGATCGAGGACAGCCAGCTCTCCTGTACTGAGAATAGCTAGAAGGCATTTGAATAACGTTTTCGACAACTTACTTTTACTTTTACTGGGACACTATCAACATTTACAATCGTTTCCTTTTCGTATACTTGGAATTTCGTCATTTTTATTTGGTATGAAAACATCACGGTTTTTCTGTTCAAATTAAGATTCGTCGCCAGACTAAAAAGCACTGTAACCAACTGCGGTTTATGCAGCTTCCTATTTTCTTTTCCAAGTTTGGAATTTTAATGTAATATTCAGATTTGATACAGATAATACAGTGAATCCATCAAAGAATGACCACTCGAAACAAAATGTCATTATTTTCAAACGATACCAATAAGCAAACATTTGTTCTGTATGCATGGGTAAATGTATGACACACATTTTTTATCTCTGTAGATTTGAATAATTTCATTTCAAAAACCATAACACCTGTTCCACTATATACTTAGATATATACTTATGTCACAAAGTCCTTTCAGATTTCTTATAGTTTCGGACAACTTTATGCCAATTAAGCGGTATATCATATATATGTGATAGATATAGCCAAGATTTTTATCAGTCCAGCAATTATTACGTGAAGGAACAAAAAAATCAAGACTGTCCTTACGGAAGGCATTCAGTTTAAATCTGGTTCATGTACAAGTTAAATGAAAAAGAAAAGTGACCTGTGTAACTGTGTTCACTTAAACATCATTAAGTCTGAGATAAATGTCAAACTGCTAATGACGTTCATAGTGCCTGGTATTTATTCCTTTAATATCACGTTTCTCCTTCATTACATAGGAAAATTGTTTATGAAATGAGCGCTTGGTGATTTGACCTAAGGCTTGTTAACTTAGTTTCATACGTTCAACGCAAGCTTAGAACTGCTCGCTGTTGTGGTCGTCTTGATAGAGTTGTCTCATCCCTACGGTGTGTACATATACGTGTACACAGCGAATAAGATTTCACCCTGGCACAGGTCATGTGGAGATCCTGTAATAGTAATGTGGGCCAGATTAGAGGATTAGACTTTATTTCACCAGGGGCATCTCAGAAAACTGTCACATAACAAAAAACAATTCATGACCATGGATATATATCGACTTGGAATTAATCTAGCCCTAGATCTGTGTCAGCGAGGAGGACACGGTGTTGTAACAAAACTGTGGCAACAGTTATCTGTAATATCACTGCCGTGTTATAATCCCAGGTTTTATTAATTTTAATCTCGTGATCATGACCTTCACAGCTAACTAATGGTCTTTATTGTTGTTGTTTATGATAATGATATTGGTGATTATGATGATAATAATCATAACAATATATATATATAATTGCCCTTCACTAATTAATTAATTGATTGGTTAATAGTAATGATGATGGTGGTGGTGGTGGTGGTGGTGGTGGTGGTGGTGGTGATGATGATGATGATGATGATGATGATGATGCTGATGATGATGATGATGATGATGATGATGATGATGATGATGATGATGATGATGATTGTTATTTACGTGACAATTCCTAGCATGCGCGATTTCAATGGAATTTCAATAAAATTGTGTTCGACGTTGTCTTTGGTTAAAATGTTGTTTGATATAATTATCTCATTGCACACTGACACTAGCGTTATTCCGCAATTCATTTTGAAGAGACAATTTGCTATGGAAAGAGTGGTCCTGAATTTGTAGACAGAGCTGTACCTTCGACATCAAAATCCAAACTTCAATTTCCATTATAATGATAATGACAAGGAGAATTCACTGAGTTCACCTTGGGTTCCGACATAAACGAGGCCATAACAGTTTTGGGAGTTGGGTAAAGAAAATGATTATTTTGTTTTGTTACTTATTTGAGAAGGCACTTTCCATTTTTTTTACTTTGAATGTGACATCTTTTCGGCAACTACTTTGAAAGATACGACATTAGGCCAGAAAAAATGAAAAAGCTTTTCAACCTACCCATATATGTTTTTCTGGTGATGGGCAACATATCCTCATGCGGGCTTCGCTTTTTTTCAAAATAAAGGATATTTCTTTATATTTTCTGAATAGTACATGTAACAATATACATTTGAGTCTATTCCAAATGATAGTGGTTTACCTGGCTCTGATGTTGCATACAAGCATGAATTGAGATTAAATACCCAATGTGCACTAAAAAGAATTGAACAAAGTTTACGACCATTGGGTCATCAAAAGTTTGAAAGTCTTGAAATGTTTTGCTCTTTATTCGGGATTTTTTGGAACGAAATTAAACTTCAGGAGAAGTCATTTACCATGTGCACATCCGCATAATATCTTTCAGCTTTGCCACAACAAGATACACTTCCAGATAATATGTAATACATAGCTGGTATTTTATTATGTTTATGGTTTGATATGTTATGCCTCTAAATGGCCTCCTACACTGTCTTACTTTCAATTTTTGTTCACCTTTGGGGTTGTCTCCTTCCAATGCATCAATGTACCATATGATTTTATATCTCCACTGTAGTGTAGGTGACAGAAGCCTGAGAAGGGGTGGCTAAAATAATGCTTGAGTTTCAATTGGCGGGGCTTAACATTTTCTGAGAAGAGAGGGTGCGAGGAACTACACCATTTGTTTAACCACACTAAATTGTGTACATTTCCTAACTGTAGCTATGCAGACAAATTGCATGAGATAGTATCAAGATATTTAATTGCGTATGCTATTTTGTACGCAAATTTATGTACACTAGCACTTTTCTAAATTTTAAATGTATGATTGCACCAAGACAAATTTCTGCCCCCCCCCCCCCTTGGCAATTTGGTCAGGCTATGACCCTGTGGATCTGCGCAAAGCCAGTTACAGACATGTCCTGTAATGTGGCTGTGGGTTTCTAGATGTCTACTGACAAGATCATCCAACAACTGCTTCGTGACAAAGTTTTATAAGTAGATTCAAATATATTGCTTAGAATGTATATGAAAACCCCTGATTTGATGATCAGCAATAAGGCCTTTAAGTGATATTACAGAGACATAAGTATGCATTCAGAAAATTCAATGGGCGTAAAGACGAATTAGCACCATGCTCACTGGACTGAATGAAGGTACAAATTTGATAAGTTTAACGTATATACCTAGACGTGCGTACTGATTGGGATAAGCATGCCCATCTGAAGAACCTGATCCCAAAGAAACCTTTTTTTAAAAGAAAATATGTCCAGGTAATCAAGGTATGGATTTCTTTAAGTAATTTTTCCAAACGTTTATGATTATCATTAGTTGGCACGGAGACATCAGTATGAACTTCAAATTACTCTGAATATATTATTAGAATTGGACGCTTTGTTATTACACAGGATGGGTCTCAGAAAGAAAGTGCGGGGGGGATTAATAGCAACTACCAAGACACTATCTCATCAAGTCAGCAACTCCTGTCACCCTGCCCACTTTACGTTAAAACGGGTAGAGAGTCGTGGGCCAGGTTGTATTATAAGTTTTCATTCTATGTGAGGAGTGTAGATAAAGATTTATATAGAAAATGTATATTTATATGTGTACCAAGAGTTGAACATGTTAATATTAAACTGATGATGTTATCGTGTCCACACATGACTTACTTTCAAACCATAAGATATGGATAGGGTACCTGTCAATGTCTGATGGATTACTGCTTGCAGGCGTTGTTATTAACTTCTCTGCAATATGTCTAGCTAGATTTGTTCCAATAAAATCGGATTTCTCTAGGCGATGTTTAGCTCGATTTGTATCAAACAATATCTGATTTCCCTGGCCGTTGGAAATGGATTCGAAAGCAAACTTCTAGATTCTAGTGTAGGTTTTAAAGTAATGTGGATGACATTTTATCTTGAAATCCATTACAAAATAAAAAATGTATGTATAGATTTCAAAACGTCGTTTAAGTCCTCGAATCAATATATGTTGGAGTATAGATGGCCTATAATCTGTTTGATCTATGTAGTCGAGTGTCACCTCTTTAAATGTTTTCTAATAGTACTATTAGGGATAATGTGGGACTTTAAATGCCGTGTCTGATTTTATGTATCTGGAATTTTTGACAAATGATTGAGTGTAGATCATTGAGCCTACATGACTTCTAATAGTGCACACTGTACTGATGACTAGGCACTGTTTTCTGAAACTGTTGATAGATTGTACAGTCAGTTTAAAGTATCTCATACATTACGCTCCTGAATGAAACCTTGAGGTGATTATTCAAAATACAAGGATAATGGTTAACACAATCTATGGCATGGTGAAAACCTTTGAGCAATGGCTCAAATTCTTGAAATGAAGGAGTTAGTGTTAAAAGGGTATAACTCCATTTTATGCGATTTACCACTTTAAACAATTGTTTTGACTTGTTATATTTGATCTCAGAAAAAAGTTAAATGTTTCTCAAAAGCCCTGAAAATATGCTGCGATAGTTTGCAGTTTCTTCTCTTATCTCACCAACATATTTGTTCTGGGTAAAAACAGATAATAATTTGTGTAGTTGGACCTGTACAACACTAAGCCCTTTCAAGTAGCTGATACATTTAAGTATGTGGACTAATATAGTGAGTTCAAGTTGTGATAGTGACTATGACGTCAAAATCTATCAGAAACTATCCTATTAAGTTGCAGACAAGTCTTTTCATTTAACATTACAATAATAAATCTGATCGGCGAAGAAAGCACGACTGAAGCTTAAAGCCCCACAGGTGTTTTGTTTGTCACAGTCAGTGGGAGTGAAATCAAAGGCAAAGCACTTTAGCGTTGATGTCAAATTGTACACTGGAAAACTAAACTCTATTTTCAGAAAATGTCACTGCTGCGCTGTAGGCATTTCGAGAAAGAAGCAGGAAGACAACCATTTCAAAGTAATTCGTATTGCTGAATCCTTTTAAGTTGTCTTCGAAGTGAATTTTTGAGCGTATAATGTACATAAATTAGACTTTTTTGCAAATATCAGTTTCAAAGTGAAACATCTTTCAGTAAAAAAACGTTTAGGAAACATCCATAATGGTTTTCCCAACGTTTGATCACATAAGACACTTTATGGATCGATGTCTCATGGAATAAGAATTAAATATAGCTGCCATGTAGAAGTGCTGCAGACCTATCGTGTTACATAGTAATTAATAGTATAAAGGTATTATATATGGGTGCTCATCAATCAAAACGCCCTAGGCCTTCAAACAAATATGTTAGGCATTGCAATTGGTTTCAATTGTAAATGTGCGGATGTTTTTAAGTTTACTATAGTTTGAAATAAAAGTTAGAAAACCCATAGTTGGAAGAATAGAACTGATATATTTTTTGTTAAGAAAATTAATATTACAGAGTTTAGTCCATGTATAGTTACATTTATGTGCATAATATCCTATATTTAATTAATGATAGTTGTCAGGGTGAATTCACAAACGCTGTGCAAATTCACCTTGGGTTCCGGCTACCGAGTTATATCAAGTTGGGGCGTGTCCTTGCCGTGGGGTTAACGTCCCACAGGGTACGAATAAAAGGATAACACATTAACGGACCCTTCAACATATACCGGTCCCCACTAGACGGTTCACGGTCAACTCCCTGTAAAACTACAAAGCACACGTAAACTTGAGTATTTCCCACTCAAACTGACTACAATGTTGCGAACTGTCCGGAGGTGACGTAGTTCTTCCAAAAATAGCGAAAATTACCTGGTTCTCTGTACTAAAGATACTTGTTTTCCTAAAGTCAGACAATATAAAAAAGCTGTTCAATAGGCAACCTAACCCATCACATTGGGTAGGTAGGTTTTTCTCTTTTACAATGACTCGACGAGGATGTAAAAATGACCGGTATATAATGGTGGTAAAACACTTTGTCAAACTGACTTTACGCAGTCATTGTGATTGTATTCCTTTCCATTTTTTTCTGTATGGAAGGCAAGTTCTTACCATCTGTCTTTCTACAGTCACGAAATGTACACAATTTACATTTAAACAAATTTTGTATTCCTGAACCTCTCCCCTCAAAACTATTTTAAGACCTGCCAAATGAAGCCATACTCTTGAATGATTGTAGCCACCCCTTTGTCACCTACACTACACTGGAGATGTAAAAATTATATGGTACAATAATGCATTAAATTAACAGTGATAATAACCAACTACAATAACAGTCCAAAAGAGATTACTTTACAAAGGATGTGGATTTCACATGCGTTTTAGGAGATGTCGCGTAAAGAGCTCTAACCTCTACTTGGAGCGACTTAGCCTGTCGATCTTCCCCCTTCCATCTTGATTTGGGGGAAAGACATTATCACCATAATTGCTACTGATTGGGGACACCTTCATTGATGAAGTGGCATTTGGAGGCATCAGATCACAGGGAGCTCAGGCTCAGTTAGTTTTATTTACAAATACAAACAAACAAACAAACACACACACACACAATCAAACAAATAAATAAATAAACAAGTCAACAGACAAAAACAAGGATAACCGAAAAATGAGTAGATAAATACAAGAATAAACAACAACAACAACAACAACAACAAACAAACAAACAAACAAACAAACAAACACTACCCACCCACCCAAATAGCCCCCCAATAGTCATCAATGGAGAGACCCCTAAGGGTTGAGACTGATCCATACCCAAAAGCGAGTAGTATAGTTTTCATATCCTGAAAAAAAATTATATATATATTAGGTATATAATTTGGAATTGACTCAAACATTGTTCAGAACATATAAAGAAATAGTCTTGAAACAATGTGTGCACTGTAGTCAAGAGGCCATTTTACCGACTATGAAGTCCGTATGAGAATATATAGCCCATCACCAGAGGAAGAAAAATTGAAATCCGAAAGCAACTTGTCGATTAAAATTGTTTGCATGTAAAATTTATTTTCCTGTTCGCATGTGTTCTACCTGGATATCACCAAACTTCCCAATACGCTAGACATGACATCACTGACAGAGTTTTGTTAAATGTATTCCTGAACATACCTGCTGAATTCCACTGTGCAGTCAGTCCGCTACTGTGTTAACCTTGGAAATGCGTGACTTTTAGGTCACATTCTGCCTCTCATATGTGCTTGAAATATGAGTCAAATCATTCCAAATCTCCAATATGTTTTATTTATTTTTGTTTTAAATTGTGCCTGAGCAGGTAGAATTATGTGTGATTCCCCATTATTTGTCTTCATTCAGCCGGAAAATACTCATTACCTAAAATTTGTGATTACTTGTCTAGTGACTTGTAGTGACAATACCCTGTATGTTAAACTCGTATTTTCCTTGGCTGAAGGAAGGAATTACTGGAGAATAATATCTAATTATGCCATACAAAACACAGGAAAGAAATCATGTCAAATTTCGACGTTTTGACGTGTCTAATTTATTTTCTTCGTCTGTTTTCTTCAAGATTACCATTATTTTAAAGAGATGTGCTGTACTTACTACCTTTCAAGGAGACCAGTTAACAGCAAGGATGATCCTGGCAAATCATGCAATCGATCCTTTTGTTTATATAATGATGCTCAAGAGAATCCGCAAGAAGGTTTTCAGCACACTGTGTTGTTGTTTCTCGAGCTGTGGCCACATCGGTTGTATTTGCAACTGTAATAGTGAATGCCAGCCATCACAGAGAGGTTTGTGTCTTCCTTTTGTATGCTTGCTTGTTCACATGGCAACGTAATCCTGCCCACACACACAGCTAGACGTTGGTCAAGTGTCAACGTACCTTCGGTTTGAGACTTCTGTAGAGATGGTTTCTCAGCTAAGCGCTCAGACCTCTGAGGGTTTCAGAGCATGTACATGTTAGATAGGTGATTTTCAGTACGACATAAAATATTTGGAGAATAGCGTTAGACTCCAAGCATGAACGGAAACATTGCACATACTTTGACGCGCACGGAGGGTCTATGAGCGCTTGGAGAGAAGTCAACTCTACCAAAAAAAAAACTTTCTAGCCAAATATATTCTAGCTTATAACTAGGTGAGAGCGTAAGTAAAACTATAGATTTTTCCAGTAGGGATAGTAGCATCCTTAACTTAACACAAGTAGAGTTATTACCAAGGAACTTGAAAAGATGGCACAATAGAAATTATAATACATCTTTTCCATACATGTACTGCCTTCAGTGATTTACTTAGATTAAGTGATTTGCTTTGACTATAGAAAATGTGCCTGAGAACACGATGTGTTAAGAAACACTTATTGCCTGGCTTTATTCGGGCACTAGTAGACTTCACATGTTCTTATATAACTACCCCCCCCTACCCCCCCCCCCGCTTTCAACCATGGGAAGTAGGTGCTACATGACAGCCCTTGGGGTTACTATGTCTACTAGTGCCCACATAGCCAGACAATGAGCGTATATTAGTACACCTCAACGTTCTTACACAAGCTGTCATTGGTCAGAATCGAATCACATGACTTTCGTCTAATAGATTATGTATGTATTTATGTATGTATGTATGTATGTATGTATGTATGTATGTATGTATTATTATTATTATTATTATTATTATTATTATTATTATATACTTTATTGTCATGCTAAATTTACATGAAATTCGATGTACATTGGTAGGGTAAAAGGGAAGAACACACAGAGATCAATTATTGCCCGTGCAGTGATATTGCTCGCACGAGCAGAGACTATTTCCCGGCCCTATTGCCCGCTGGCGTTATTTCGACCGTTGGACAGCAATTCTGAGCATGTTCCCAGTGTTGCGCGCTCGACAAGACAAAGTCACTACATTGAGACACACATTCAAGCTTATTTCTTGCAAATATTTGAATAAATGTAATTACAAATGAGCTACAGGGGCACTCGAGTTCCTACAAAAAAAAAATGCCGTGTCCTTATTCAATGGTTATCTGCAAGTACAATTTGGAAATGCACCATGAAGGGGACCTTTACTATAGGTGACGAATGGTGATTAACGATGAGTGGCCATGTAACTGATCGGACGAATGAGTATACGTAGACGGTGTAATACAATTAATAACACATGCGTTCGTTCGCGATCGGGCAATATCACAATATAATGTCTGTCCTTGGACTGGCACTACTCTTTACCAAAATGTTGATGATGACATCGTCTTCGGCTTGGATCAGCAAAATTTTGGTGAAGAGTGCAATCCTTGTGCAGGCACTGAATTGTGATTTTACCCGAGGGCGCGCATGTCATTATTTAACTAAAAACCGCGAGAATGATTGCTGACAGTATATACGTTGTGTTGAAAGATGGACGACGTTTATACTAAGGCAGTAGCTAATGCTAGGCAGTATTTCACACACATCTAAGATATGCCAGCTATAGGAAATTGCAATCTCCCGAAATGGTAGAAACGTTACATGAACGTTGAATATTCATGACTCTAGATCTTAAGTGCTTATTTCCTTCAGATAAACAGTCATGAGCATGCATTATTCATCTTATAAATATCCGTGTCTGCTAAGACACTATATAGACAAGTGTATCATTTTGAAAAGCAATACAGATAAAAAAAGGGGGGGTTCGGTTCTGTGCTTCTTGACAACCGAGCTGAATTTATATGACGAGAAATAATGAAATAACTCTCTGCAGAACCAAACATATACGAGAATATCTTTATTTTCTGGAGTAGCGCTCCCATTTAATATTTTGATTACTTCGTCTTTCTTACAGCTATGGACCCAGCAGTAACATCAGTTGGTGTCCCCACAATGAACATATCTACTACGGTCAATGTTCACAACAGCGCTAGCAGAGTTGACAATTTTGACAAGTTCACCACTTCAAGGGAAGAGCAGAATAGTCAAATATACTATTCACGAAATTGTAATGAGCTCTGCCACATTGAAGCAAACAACGCTATATTCCACATTACCTAGAATGTGAGGTTGTCGACAGAGGACGCCATTTAATTGTTAGAATAATATACAGTTATGCGTGATACCCTAACGTCCATCATAATACAATGACGTGATCCTAAAAATGGTAGCCTTTGAAGCTACTAATATCATTTTACACCCCTTCGTCTATCTTTGGAATCCTCCATAACATTATAACAGTATTGTCGAGTACAAGTTCATCAAGTGAAATCAAATTCTTAGGGAGGGGAGGGGGGGGGGACTGGTTGCTGTTTCCGTGGACACGCCCATATGGATATCCTTGACAGCTAATAAGACATAGAATCGACATAAGCTTATTTTTTGCCCACTTTCTCACATGTAATGCCTTCTAATCACCCTCCCACTCATGGATTGTTGTTGTTGTTGTTGTTGTTGTTGTGGTGGTGGTGGTGGTGGTGGTGGTGGTGGTGGTGGTGGTCTAAACTTGATAGACAACCACCACGATACAGGTTACCAATACACTCTACTCATGTTTAAGGTGGTGTAAAGGTTTGGCTGTCGGAGTACTGATTCCAGAAAAAAAAATACAATTAGGTCTTAAAACGGCAAGAATTGGGAATTGGGAACAATGGACCGAATGTACCGCAGCATCAATCAGGTACAACTTTCTAATCAAGCTAGGGAGTTTATAGGGTTAGATTTTAATTATGGATAAGCTTAGGAATAGGATTATACTCCCTAGTATAAACCGGATTTGCAGTGCCTTCAATAAGTGGATACTGTTCATGTGCCACGAGTAGGCATGGACATAATTTTCAAAGAAGTGGAATTTTCAAAACTTTATTTTGATTTACGACTTGCAGGAAACTTTAAGTCGCCTTGATGTTTCACTCATGGGACACATATGCATTTAAATCCCTAAACTAACAACATCAATGGTACAACACAGGCTAACCTACCTAATACGTACCTAGTGTCAGTCGTGTTCCAACCACTTGGAGGGTGGGTTTCGATATACATTCTCTTCCCACACCCCTTGCAGTATTGGTATGCACTTACATATGTAAATTAGTTTGTTCAATTTGATGTTTTTGGTCGACCAATCAGCGACCGTCTATTTTGTCCAAGATGGTGAGATGCAACATTGTAGTGAAAGATAACAGATGTAGTTTCCACTTCCTGTACGACTGACAAGAACTACGTCAAGACAAGTCAACATCCTTGAAGCAGATGGGGATTTTTTTGGAATGGTGTCAGCACCCGAATACTGAAACACCACTCGACACTGATACCTGCATGACCCAGTTCATTGCAACGTTTCTTCCAGATCGATCGGCAATGAAGCGGCGGAATACAGCTCACGAGGATGCTTATCATAGATCATAGATAGAGAGTTGTGGCATGGACTATACTTTTCATTGACAAGTCAAGATAAGTGTCAGTATGATTTCTGTCAATCGCCCTCCTTGCTGTTATGTTGAAATAAGACACTGTCAGTGACTAGTTACTTATCATGCAATAAAGTGAGAGATGTATATCACTGCACTCTGTACAAGTTTACTCATCATCACGTGACTTGTGGGACCGTAAAACTTGTGTGGTATGCCAATGTCCGATGTCAAACTGTTTGCAGCACATTAGAAGTTGCATATTTTGATTTTGAAGTTGTCCAGGTTTATTTGCCAAGGCAACTTCAATTTTCCAGTAAGAACTGGAGAAAGTATATTCGTTTTCCAAAGAAAACATCATCTTCTGATGACCTTCTTATTAACATATATTTTTATCATCAACCAAAGATATATATAGTTGTTTAATTGCTGTATTTACTCTTTTTATGGATCTGGATATATATATATCTATATATATATCATATTATACATGCACAAGGCAAATTGAATACAATTCAATACGTCATAACATTTCGTGTCTACAGCACTGGTTCTGCTGTGTTCCAAAATATTAGTCAAAACGTTCAAAATTGACATTTACTTCCCTATTTTTCTTTGATATTACTGGTGCTGGTATAATTCTGTTGTGCTCCAATATTTTTTATTCATTCGTGACCTAAGGGTTTTGTCACTACGAGTCGCTTAGACGAGCCCCCTTAGATCACTAAGTCTTGTATTTCCCTTGGCTGAACGACGAAAAATATTGGGAAACAACAACTTAATATACTGAGTAATTAGTGTAGTGTTGTGTTGTGTTGTGTGAGTGGATTGAAAGAAGAAACACATTTGACAGATGTTCACAATATTAGTGCTAGCTTAGGCAAAATAAAATGTGCGTTTCCGATAATCTGACCGACCCTAGTTTAAGCCGCCGAAACTAAACATTTTTTGAAATACTTAAACGAAAAGCTAAGAATCTTCTTGACCTTCATGCATGCATGCACGTCTGTTTTATTTCCCCAGTCATGTCTGTACATATTTCCTCAAACTATAACAGAAGGACTATTCTGACCAACAGTTCGTTTGGTTTTTGGTGGAAGCAATATTTTTCAAAAATTAAAAACTATTAGGAAGATGAAATGAAATGAAATGAAATGAAATGAACCTACTTACCCTATTCCCTAGGCCATGTTATCGGAAACAGACAAATTTGTTTTCGCCTTAGAAATATTGAAATGGATATAAAGATTCTGTTACAGTGGAGTCATGATGGGTACCGGTGAATGGCTAGCGTGACCGACTTGGAATCTACAGGTTGTCTGCTGTTTGTTTCTGAGTGGCTAAAGTCCTTGGGCAAGATTTGAACCACGACTGTGCCTCAGTCAACCCAGCTGTATAATTGGGGACCTGGTAGGATGTAGGTTGCAATGTGAAGGCTTTAATCCTAAGCGCTGAAATGGCTGCAATGGATCGTATGCTCCCCGGGGAGTTGAGGAAGACTAAAAGGGCCGTTGTGCCGTTCTGATCCGAGCCAGGGGTAATAATTGTAAAGCGCTTTGGGCACAGAGTGGGAAAGCGCTATATGAGAAACCAACATTATTACAGTTGATGAGCAAATTCTGTTTTGATTTTTAATTCATTAAGAATAATGTGTAATAGTATTGTTTGTATGTTGATACGACAGTTTGGTAGTTTAAATATACATGTATATGTATAGTATTTTTTTCAATGCAAACATCAAAACATTTCTCAGTAACGTTATCAGTGGCCTGCAGATGAAATATGGACAAGCCCATGCAATATCATCTTTTAAAGGTTTTAGTGATCTGAGGTGGAATTAGGAAATATCATAAATATCATATTTGTGAAAGTCGAATCACGTGAGAAGATTCCTGACAATTATAAATACAATGGGATTCAAATTTCTCAGTGCCTAGGAGTATCTCGTCTACAGTGCTAGATAGTGATGTCGACAGGCTAGGAAGGACTATTAGCGTAGCCATACTGGCTGCCCAAAAAAGGTGTCATTCACTTCCCCTGAAAGGCGCCACCAAGCGTCCAATAGCAAAATTGCATTTGTATATTGAGGCCAGTAATTATTATTGTTATTATTGGAGTAACGGTGACCCTATATTTTTGTCTGTCTCTCATTATTTTTTTCTTCTTAAAACAACAAAAATGGGTTGGTCTGTCAGTCTTTTTTAAAAAGTAAAAAAAAAATACAAAATCATCCATGTTTCTCTGCCTCTCCTTTTTCCTCTTTTTTATCTTCTTTTTATTGGTTTCCTGGTAACAAGCCCTTTACCAGCTTCTCTACATAATTGGCACTGTTCCCCGTACTTGAATAATTTCCATCGTGAAAGAATTGCTGTGTCAAGTGTTGTCGTCGCCGCCATAACTGTAGATGACGTCAGTTCAGACATGTATTTATTCTTGCTAGAGAGGTCGCTGCTCCGAAAAATATTAAGGGCGGGCGATTTTTTTTGATTTTTTTTTTTTTTTTTTTGGGGGGGGGGTTAATTTATTTACTTTTTTTTTAACGTGGGAGATGAAAATTTGGGTCGGTCGGTAATGAGTAACAGAGAGAAAAAATAGGATCACGATTATTTTAATTCTTAGAGAAACATGCTACACTTACGTACAACAAACTAGAAAAAAATGAAAGTGGTGACGGACCGAATGTTTGAATTTGAAGTTCGGAAACTTTTTAGCAAAAAATATAATAGCAAAACAAAACATAATTTTGTACATCTGTATAGGAGCTAATACGTATTTTTAAAGATATGACTGTCATTTTTCACAAACATATTAAGCTTATACCTGACTGTTATTCATTACCTTTTATATTTATAGAGAGAGAGAGAGAGAGAGAGAGAGAGAGAGAGAGAGAGAGAGAGAGAGAGAGAGAGAGAGAGAGAGAGAGAGAGAGAGAGAGAGGGACAGAGAGAGTTTTCATTCTTCTTTTGCCAAGTACAGTGTTCAGTAACCTTGAAGAGCATATCATACATAACTTTTAAGAAGATGAGTGTAATATTACATTATGGATTTACATAATGTAATATCATACTCGGCTTCATTCATTTTATGTGTGTATATAAGTATATATATATATATATATATATATGTGTGTGTGTGTGTGTGTGTGTGTGTGTGTGTGTGTGTGTATATAATTCGCTCTACTAACCGTATTGAGCACTTTTATGTGGTTATATCAACACCCATATAACAATTGACTAGCTGATGAACTAACGATTGTAAAGTTCTGAAGTCAGTCTTAATTCCACCATTCCAAAAGCGTCAACGACGTATCGATGTGAATAGCACACCTTTATCACCAGGCTTTCATACTCAGTACAAACAAAACCAAAGTAACTACAGCGGATGTCTGAACTTGAAGCGGACATGTATATATTATTTTTTTGTAAAAGCGTACATCGTATCATAATAGTTTCGTACAGTGAATAAAAAAATGAATAAATAAATGTGTAAATAATAGTATTTATTTGTATTACTTTTTTTGAAAACGTCTTGAATTACAAAAAAGTTATCATGTTAAAATTTTGGTAACTAATGTATGAAACAGCGCCATCTATCGATATCTACTGATAAGTATTCTTGTTACAGTAGTCTGATGAGATAAATATTGCAATCTGAAAGAGTGCGCCCTCAGCCCTTTAAAACATAGGTGAGTACCATCCCTTACAAACCATCTATGCATGCATGCATGCATGCATGACAGCGAAAACAGGAAGAGTTCGCCAGTGTAGAACATTTAATATAAAAGTCGATCATTTAGCGAGTTGCCCATGTTACTTTACGGGCAAGATCAATAGTTTAATTTGGAATTTAAAAAAAAATATATTTTACTTCGGGAGTTAGAGGTTTTGAACTATTTTAGTTCTCATCGCCCCTTGCCTTCTTGATAAGATCACTTTAACTACTATCTACATCATAACTGTAACTAGCAGGAGTCTGAAAAGTTGAATCTATGTAAACAAACCCGTCTCTCCTCTCAATCACAATCCTGCTATATTCAACAATAAAAACAACAACTTGAAATTGTCATAAAATATATACCATATATATATATACCCTTCCTGTTTTAGCGTGCTTCAGTTCAAGTTCAGTGTTGACGGATGTGTGTATATGTGATGATCTGTCGTCCACAATAGTATTCTATAGGTACAGAAGTGCCATATTGAGTTTATCTGCAGTGATCAAATGATTTTTATCATCATCTAGATATGACATTTTGCACTCGCTGTACCCCTGGAAGTATCCCACACCCATGCTGTACCCCTGGAAGTATCACCCACCCATGCTGTACCCCTGGAAGTATCCCGCACCCCATGCTGTACCCCTAGAAGTATCACCCACCCATGATGTACCCCTGGAAGTATCCCGCACCCCATGCTGTACCCCTGGAAGTATCACCCACCCCATGCTGTACCCCTGGAAGTATCACCCACCCCATGCTTTATCCCTGGAAGTATCACTCACTCCATGGTGTACCGCTGGAAGTATCACTCACCCTATGCTTTGCCCCTGGAAGTATCACCCATCCCATGATGTACCCCTGGAAGTATCACCCACCCTATGCTTTATCCCTGGAAGTATCACCCATCCCATGCTTTGCCCCTGGAAGTATCACCCATCCCATACTTTACCCCTGGAAGTATCACCCACCCCATGCTTTATCCCTGGAAGTATCACCCACCCCATGCTGTACCCCTGGAAGTATCACCCATCCCATACTTTATCCCTGGAAGTATCACCCACCCCATGCTTTATCCCTGGAAGTATCACTCACTCCATGGTGTACCGCTGGAAGTAGCACCCACCCTATGCTTTGCCCCTGGAAGTATCACCCATCCCATACTTTACCCCTGGAAGTATCACCCATCCCATGATGTACCCCTGGAAGTATCACCCACCCTATGCTTTATCCCTGGAAGTATCACCCATCCCATGCTTTACCCCTGGAAGTATCACCCATCCCATGATGTACCCCTGGAAGTATCACCCACCATATGCTTTACCCCTGGAAGTATCACCCACCCTATGCTTTACCCCTGGAAGTATCACCCATCCCATGCTTTACCCCTGGAAGTATCACCCATCCCATGATGTACCCCTGGAAGTATCACCCACCCTATGCTTTACCCCTGGAAGTATCACCCATCCCATGCTTTACCCCTGGAAGTATCACCCATCCCATGATGTACCCCTGGAAGTATCACCCATCCCATGATGTACCCCTGGAAATAGCACACACCCTACGCTTTATTACCCCTGGAAGTAGCATCCACCCCATGATGTACCCCTGGAAGTATCACCCACCCAAATGCTATACTCTTGAAAGTATCACTCACTCCATACTGTACCCTATACAACTATGTACATCATCTGTATGCCAGTCAATATACATATGCATCAATATACAGTAACATTGAGAGTTGCCAGGCGTTAAAAGGGTAATACATTTATCTTACTGTCATCTTGTACAGTGTTATTGAACATTTTCAACAAAATAACAATTGCTTTAAATAGATATATATCAAATTTTGTTATGTCATTTTATATGAAAAAATAAATATTGTATTGAACTTACTGAAATAAGTTGAATCATCACGTATTTCATTCAGTAGCTGTAAGATCTATGACATAACAGTTAGGCAAACCACCATGTATGATTCGATGACGTCAATCCATGCACAAGGACCCTCCCTCCCCAGTCCAGGGGGACACAATCAATAATGAGAACGTGAGGCTCTGCGTAGACCTCCAAACCCAAACTGTATGTTGTGTCATACCACATTTTACGACAAATAGAGAGCATTTCTCACACCAAAGCCTAACTTCTTGTATATTCTGACATTGATATATGAATTTGTAGTGTACGTTGGTTACTATAGGCTATGATTGTGGAACCACTGCTTATTAAACATGTAAGGCAAATATACTTAAAATCGAGTGGAGAAGCACTCAGAGATGATTTGAAATATAACCACTCTAAACAAAACCCTGTTTTAATTTTTAACATGAAAAGTATGCTTTTTCTCAAATCTGAGGGCTGTAATACGTAAGAGGGGTCCTTTCATATTGACTTTCCCTGTAATGACGTCTATGACAACAGTCCGCCTCCCCCGGGGAGCATTAATCGTGTCTATCAAATATGGAGCTGTTATATTCACAGCAATGCACAAATCGACATTACGATTTCTAGCTCTCGGTGTTTTTTTATGCTACATGCTAAAGTAGTGTCACAACTTTGAGCTGTACCACATGATGGTGTCGCTTGATAAAATAGTAACTTGATTTTACAATTCACCAACTTATAAAGGATTCTTCATGGTTTATTATATTTTCACTGCCTAAAATAGCAGGTAGTGTAATTTTATTATTTAAATACTTTACAACGCAAAGGGGGTAGTTGTACAACTGAAGACAACGACCACACAGGACAAGGGATGTTGTTACATCATCCTTCGCATGAGATCATAGCGAGAGCTCATCGTGACTGTAGCTGTGTGATTACCAGATATAGGTTTTCTATACTACGTATACTTGCGATCAAATTCCGTGCCACTTTTTTTTTCGTCATGTCATGAACATTCTTATGTTGTGTGATGTTTTTCAATATCGCGCCGTGGAAGAATGTAGCTCCCATAGTTGTACCATAGACCCTCCACATTAATGTATTGCTATGAGCTTGTTACTCGAGGATTTCTCCACCAGGGTGGAGAGTCTATATGGTTTCTCACTTGATCTGTTCCTATTGTTGTATGCTACAAGCTGTGGTGATTACGTAACTCGGTTGTATTTGTACATTTTCAAAGTGGATGCATACCGGATTTCTGTAATTCGCTTCGCATAAGCTGATTACTTTTTAATGGAAATCTCATGATTTCTTTGAAAGGATGACACACATGCCGTAACGATTATCAAAAAAAGACCAACAATGACGTAATTCTAAGAGAACGCCCGCCTATTAAAAGTTCTAATTCTTTTATGGTTCCAATAAATGTAGTGTTGTTGGTATAACTAACCATTGCTATAAATGTGGGAAAAGTACAAATAGTGCAAGTTCTGAATCAGAGTTCTCACGTTTTTTTTAAAAATGTTATCGCGTGTTATATGTAGATGTTATAATATCGTTACAACCCTGACCAATCAATTAACCGATCTATCGCACCTCATTTATAGGCACAGTGTCGCGGAAGATCTGAGACAGTACATAAAAATGCCGAAATCTGTTTTTGCTTATGATTTGTGCTTATTTCAACATCAATGGGTGTGTTTATTGTTATTCGTTTTATTTACTTTTTTTATTATGCTATCGAGTTGAAAAGATCCCTGTGTATATGGGAAGAGTTCGTGACCTTCTACTTTTAGAAATCACTACAACAGTACAACGTAGGTTTTTGACGTACGCTGTTCTAAACTTTGATTTGGTGATATTTACTGAAGTCATCAAGACAGTGGGGAGTTTTAGCCGAACTCCGTGTCCAATATTTTTTTTTAAAACGCGTGACAACATTTTGGGGTACCATTAGTCCTTCGTCACTGTGTGTAACGTAGTTAAAAAGACTAATAGTAGGTCATGTACCTACGCTGCGGAAACAACTGAAACTGAACGTTCCAACATAACTTTCCCTGGGGTCGCACTCCCATAGGCTGGGGTCAGAATTTACGCAGGGGGGTCCTGTGGGAAAATTATTAGGTAAAAAAATAAATATTCGCAGCCCCCCCCCCCCTTCGCGCTCAAAAAAAATGTCAT